>NC_041392.1:71735503-71756760 GCF_002162155.2 Triticum dicoccoides
AGAAGAAGAAGAAGAAGAAGAAGAAGAAGAAGAAGAAGAAGAAGAAGAAGAAGAAGAAGAAGAAGAAGAAGAAGAAGAAGAAGAAGAAGAAGAAGAAGAAGAAGAAGAAGAAGAAGAAGAAGAAGAAGAAGAAGAAGAAGAAGAAGAAGAAGAAGAAGAAGAAGAAGACTCCGATTGCCACTGGCTGGCAATCATCTCCAGATCCCACTGGTAGTTAGACTATCGTGAAGGATCAACTTGTGGTTCCGGCTCTGGCTCCATGGCTGGTGCAGGGTTCCGGTAGGCGTGAATAGACTCTAACGGAACAAGGTACTGGCCTGCAGATAAATCAAACAAAGAAGGAGCAGGCAGGGTAATAGTCTCAGGATGATCTTTATCAAGGAACAATTTGTATTTAAGCTCTACTTCCCTATTCTTAACAATAAAATCATGTGCCACCATACTTTTATAATCTAAATAAACACGAGGCAGCAGCTTTTCTTCCTTCTCATAATGCCTAATAGGTATGTTAAAATGTGCAGCTAGGCGTGAAGCATAGATGCCTCCAAAGATGGGGCCCTTGGTATGGTTCCGACTTAACCGTTTAGCAATAATGCCACCCATACTAATAGAGTTATCACCGTATAAACTGTGGAGCAAAATAATAATATCAGGGACACTAAGGTTTCCACAGTTTCCGCGACCAATTAAACAACGACTAGCAAATAATGCAAAATAGCGTAAAACAGGAAAATGTATACTAGTGATTCGTGCATCGGAAACCTTCCTTGTTTCCCCTACAGTGATAGTATCAATAAACCCATCCACATCCTCGCGATGTGGTTCCTCTGTCTTGCCCTCGAAAGGGACTAAACAAACCCGACAAAAATCATAAAGTGACATCTCCTTATGCTTATCATATAAATGAAACTCCACCGTAGGTGGTGAGCTCCTAGAATGGAAAAGAAAGTTTTGCACAAAGATATTCGTGAGTAAGAGATACTGATCGCGCTGGTCGTGGAGGAAAGCGGCGAGGCCTGCATTCTTAGACAATTCATGAAAATCTTCATAAATCCCGGCTGCTCTCAAGAAATCATTGGAAGGACATTCACACGACCGAACCTCCGCGGTGCGAGGCAGGTTATACTTAGGCATCGGTGCCTTTTCCTTCGAGCTTCGGCTTGATGAGCCCCTCAAGAGTCTCTTGATGTCTACAACACAACTTTCTTCTTGTAGACGTTGTTGGGCCTCCAAGTGCAGAGGTTTGTAGGACAGTAGCAAATTTCCCTCAAGTGGATGACCTAAGGTTTATAAGTCCGTAGGAGGCGTAGGATGAAGATGGTCTCTCTCAAGCAACCCTGCAACCAAATAACAAAGAGTCTCTTGTGTCCGCAACACACCCAATACAATGGTAAATTGTATAGGTGCACTAGTTCGGCGAAGAGATGATGATACAAGCGGTATATGGATGGTAGATAAAGGTTTTTGTAATCTGAAAATATAAAAACGGCAAGGTAACTAATGATAAAAGTGAGCATAAACGGTATTGCAAAGAGTTGAAACAAGGCCTAGGGTTCATACTTTCACTAGTGCAAGTTCCCTCAACAATAATAACATAATTGGATCATATAACTATCCCTCAACATGCAACAAAGAGTCACTCCAAAGTCACTAATAGTGGAGAACAAACGAAGAGATTATGGTAGGGTATGAAACCACCTCAAAGTTACTCTTTCCAATCACTTTGTTGGGCTATTCCTATAAGTATCACAAACAGCCCTAGAGTTCGTACTAGAATAACACCTTAAGGCACAACTCAACCAAAACCCTAATGTCACCTAGATACTCCAATGTCACCTCAAGTATCCGTGGGTATGATTATACGATATGCATCACACAATCTCAGATTCATCTATTCAACCAACACATAGAACCTCAAAGAGTGCCCCAAAGTTTCTACCGGAGAGTCAAGATGAAAATGTGTGCCAACCCTATGCATAGGTTCATGGGCGGAACCCGTAAGTTGATCACCAAAACATACATCAAGTGGATCAATAGAATACCCCATTGTCACCACAGGTATCCCACGCAAGACATACATCAAGTGTTCTCAAATCCTTAAAGACTCAATCCGATAAGATAACTTCAAAGGGAAAACTCAATCCATTACAAGAGAGTAGAGGGGGAGAAAACATCATAAGATCCAACTATAATAGCAAAGCTCACGATACATCAAGATCGTATCACCTCAAGAACACGAGAGAGAGAGAGAGAGAGAGAAAGAGAGATCAAACACATAGCTACTTGTACATACCCTTAGCCCCGAGGGAGAACTACTCCCTCCTCGTCATGGAGAGCACCGGGATGATGAAGATGGCCACCGGAGAGGGATTCCCCCCGCCCGCAGGGTGCCGGAACGGGTCTAGATTGGCTTTCGGTGGCTATGTAAGCTTCTGGCGGCGGAACACCCGATCTATTGTGCTCCCCGATGTTTTTACGGTATATGGAGATATATAGGCGGAAGAAGTACGTCAGGGGGGCACGAGGGGCCCACGAGGGTGGAGGGCGCCCCCTGCCTCGTGGCTTCCTCGTTGATCCCCTGACGTGCACTCCAAGTCTTATGGGCTTCTTCTGATCCAAAAATAAGTTCCGTGAAGTTTCAGGTCAATTGGACTCCGTTTGATTTTCCTTTTCTGCGATATTCTAAAACAAGGAAAAAAGAGAAACTGACACTAGGCTCTAGGTTAATAGGTTAGTCCCAAAAATAATATAAAAGTGTCTAATAAAGCCCATAAACATCCAAAAAAGATAATATAATAGCATGGAACAATCAAAAATTATAGATGCGTTGGAGACGTATCAGCATCCCCAAGCTTAATTCATGCTCGTCCTCGAGTAGGTAAATGATAAAAACATAATTTTTTATGTGGAATGCTACCTAACATATTTCTCTAAGTAATTCTTCTTTATTGTGGCAAGAATATTCAGATCCATAAGATTCAAGACAAAAGTTTAATATTAACATAAAAACAATAATACTTCAAGCATACTAACTAAGCAATCAAGTCTTCTCAAAATAACATGGCTAAACAAAGCTATCCCTACAAAATCATATAGTATGGCTATGCTCCATCTTCACCACACAAAATATTTAAATCGTGCACAACCCCGATGACAAGCCAAGCAATTGCTTCATACTTTTGATGTTCTCAAACTTTTTCAATCTTCACGCAATACATGAGCGTGAGCCATGGACATAGCACTATAGGTGGAATAGAATGTTGGTTGTGAAGAACACAAAAAGGAGAAGATAGTCTCACATCGACTAGGCGTATCAACGGGCTATGGAGATGTCCATCAATAGATATCAATGTGAGTGAGTAGGGATTGCCATGCAACAGATGCACTAGAGCTTATAAGTGTATGAAAGCTCAACAAAAGAAACTAGTGGTTGTGCATCCAACTTGCTTGCTCACGAAGACCTAGGGAATTTTGAGGAAGCCCATCATTGGAATATACAAGCCAAGTTCTATAGTGAAAGATTCCCACTAGTATATGAAAGTGACAACATAGGAGACTCTCTATCATGAAGATCATGGTGCTACTTTGAAGCACAAGTGTGGTAAAAGGATAGTAGCATTGCCCCTTCTCTCTTTTTTCTCTCATTTTTTATTTATTTTTTATTTGGGCCTTTTCTCTTTTTTTATGGCCTCTTTTTTTTCCTTGTTTTTATTTTTCGTCCGGAGTCTCATCCCGACTTATGGGGGAATCATAGTCTCCATCATCCATTCCTCACTGGGACAATGCTCTAATAATGATGATCATCACAATTTTATTTACTTACAACTCAAGAATTACAACTTGACATTAGAACAAGATATGACTCTATATGAATGCTTCCAGCGGTGTACCGGGATGTGCAATGACTCATGAGTGACATGTATGAAATAATTATGAACGGTGGCTTTGCCACAAATACTATATCAACTACATGATCATGCAAAGCAATATGTAATAACGGAACGGTGGAAAGTTGCATGGCAATATTTCTCGGAATGGCTATGGAAATTCCATAATAGGTAGGTATGGTGGCTGTTTTGAGGAAGGTATATGGTGGGTTTAATGTACTGGTGAAATTTGCGCGGTACTAGAGAGGCTAGCAATGGTGGAAGGGTGAAAGTGCGTATAATCCATGGACTCAACATTAGTCATTAAGAACTCACATAATTATTGCAAAAATTTATTAGTTATCAAAACAAAGTATTACGCGCATGCTCCTAGGGGGATAGATTGGTAGGAAAAGACCATCGCTCGTCCCCGACCGCCACTCATAAGGAAGGCAATCAATAAATAAATCATGCTCCGACTTCATAACGTAACGGTTCACCATACGTGCATGCTATGCGAATCACAAACTTCAACACAAGTATCTCTCAAATTCACAACTACTCAACTAGCATGACTCTAATATCACCATCTTCATATCTCAAAACAATCATCAAGTATCAAACTTCTCTTAGTATTCAATGCACTCTATATGAAAGTTTTTATTATATCCCGCTTGGATGCCCATCATATTAGGACTAGTTTCATAACCAAAGAGAACTACCATGCTGTTCTAAATACTCTCAAAATTATATAAGTGAAGCATGAGAGTTCATTAATTTCTTCAAAATATAACCACCACCGTTCTCTAAAAAGATATAAGTGAAGCACTAGAGCAAATGACAAACTACTCCGAAAGATATAAGTGAAGATCAATGAGTAGTCGAATAATTATGCAACTATGTGAAGACTCTATAACATGTAATAATTCCAGATCTTGGTATTTTATTCAAACAGCAAGCAAAACTAAGTAAAATAAAATTACGCTCCAAGCAAAACACATATCATGTGGTAAATAAAAATATAGCTCCAAGTAAAGTTACCGATGAACGAAGATGAAAGAGGGGATGCCTTCCGGGGCATCCCCAAGCTTAGGCTTTTGGTTGTCCTTGAATATTACCTTGGGCTGCCTTGGGCATCCCCAAGCTTAGGCTCTTGCCACTCCTTATTCCATAGTCCATCAAATATTTACCCAAAACTTGGAAACTTCACAACACAAATCTTAACAGAAAACTCGTAAGCTCCATTAGCGAAAGAAAACAAAACACCACTTCAAGGTACTGTAATGAGCTCATTCTTTATTTATATTTTTTTAAACCTACTGTATTCAAGCTTGTCTATGGTTTATAAACTCTTTTACTAGCCATAGATTCATCAAAATAAGCAAACAATACACGAAAAACAGAATCTGTCAAAAACAGAAAAGTCTGTAGTAATCTGTAACTAACGCAAACTTATGGAACTCATAAAATTCTCAAATAAATTGCTAGACGTGAGGAATCTATATATTAATCATCTTCAAAAAGAATTAACTAAATATCACTCTCCAATAAAAACTGGCAGCAATTCTCGTGAGCGCTAAAGTTTCTGTTTTTTACAGCAAGATCAACACGACTTTCCCCAAGTCTTCCCAACGGTTCTACTTGGCACAAACACTAATTAAAACATAAAAACTCAATCATAACAGAGGCTAGATGAATTATTTATTACTAAACAGGAACAAAAAGAAAGGGACAAAAATAAAATTGGGTTGCCTCCCAACAAGCGCTATCATTTAACGCCCCTAGCTAGGCATGATGATTTCAATGATGCTCACATAAAAGATAAGAATTGTAACATAAAGAGAGCATCATGAAGAATATGAATAGCACATTTAAGCCTAACACACTTCCTATGCATAGGGATTTTGTGAGCAAACAACTTGTGGGAACAATAATCAACTAGCATAGGAAGCCAAAACAAGCATAACTTCAAAACTTTAAGCACGTAGAGAGGAAACTTGATATTATTGCAATTCCTACAAGCATATATTCCTCCCTCATAATAATTTTCAGTAGCATCATGAATGAATTCAACAATATAACCAGCACCTAAAGCATTCTTTTCATGATCTACAAGCATAGAAAATTTACTACCCTCCACATAAGCAAGATTCTTCTCATTCGGAATAGTGGAAGTATCATAAGAAACTCGAATACTATAAATTGTTTCCACATTAATAGAGTAATGTTCAGAAAAAGTGTAATCATAATCATGACAATTTTTATAAATATAATCACTACTTTTTATAGCATAAGTATCATCACAATAATCATCATAAGTAGGAGGCATGCTATCATCAATATAAATTTGGATATCAAAACTTGGGAGACTAAAAATATCATCTTCATTAAACGTAGCATCCCCAAGCTTGGGACAAACATTAATTGCAGCAAATATATTCTCAAAAGCATCATCTTCATCAAACATAGCATCGCCAAGCTTGGGCCTTTTCATATCATAATCACTCTCATCATTAATAGTATGGATAGCACCAATAGTATAGCAATTATCATTTTCTTCCAAGCAAGTGCCAAAAAGATTTTCAAGATCATAAGAAGTATCATTATCTTACACAATTATATTTTCATAAGGCACAATAGTAATAGGAGCAGCATTATTTGGGGGAGATATCTTTTTACCTCTCTTCCTTTTTCTTTTCTTCTTCTTCACCATATCATGTGTGGGTTCAATACTCTTTTTGGAGCTCCTTATTAATGAGATTGGTTGAATAGGAGGCTCCTCCTCGTTGCCTGAGTCATCATAAGAAATAATAGGAGGGTATTGGGAAGTCTCTTCCCTTTCATTAGTATTCTCTTCATCTTCTATTTGTTTTCTTTTCTTTATCTAGTTAGCAATATAAGGATTTTCAATAGAATTCACCGCACAATACATATAAATTTCCTCTAGATCAAAATGAATAACTCTATGAAGGGCAAATTCTAGAATATCCTTAGTTATATGTTTCATTTCTTCATAACCCAAGAGCAAACTAAGTTCATTATGATGTGCAAGGGAAATCAAGTCATCACAATTATTGGACACGATACGTTCATGAAACAATTTGCATTGGGTACTGAAATGATCATGTTCATTGCAGAGTTCACAAGTAAGGCTAAGGAAATTTAAATTTTCAGCACAAACTTGTAGCCTTTCTTGCAACCATTTAGTTTCTAAATGCTTATGCCTCTTGCAATATCTATCTTCCCTATTTGGTGTATACTTGCAAACCCAATGCACTCCACAAAAATTGACATGTTTATAGGAGACATTTTCATCATAACTAGTGCAATCATCATTAGTACTATGGATATTCAAGGAGTTCATACTAACAACATTGCAATCATGCTCATCATTCAAAGATTTAGTGCCAAACATTTTAATGCATTCTTCTTCTAACACTTTGGCACAATTTTCCTTTCCATCATACTCATGAAAGATATTAAAAAGATGAAGCGTATGAGGCAAACTCAATTCCATATTATTATTTTTGTAGTTTTCTTTTATAAACTAAACTAGTGCTAAAAGAATAAAAAAAAGATTCGATTGCAAGATCTAAAGATATACCTTCAAGCGCTAAACTCCCCGGCAACAGTGCCAGAAAAGAGCTTGATGTCTACTACACAACCTTCTTCTTGTAGACGTTGTTGGGCCTCCAAGTGCAGAGGTTTGTAGGACAGTAGCAAATTTCCCACGAGTGGATGACCTAAGGTTTATCAATCCGTAGGAGGCGTAGGATGAAGATGGTCTCTCTCAAGCAACCCTGCAACCAAATAACAAAGAGTCTCTTGTGTCCCCAACACACCCAATAAAATGGTAAATTGTATATGTGCACAAGTACGGCGAAGAGATGATGATACAAGCGGTATATGGATGGTAGATAAAGGTTTTTGTAATCTGAAAATATAAAAACAGCAAGGTAACTAATGATAAAAGTTAGCGTAAACGGTATTGGAATGCATTGAAACAATGCCTAGGGTTCATACTTTCACTATTGCAAGTTCCCTCAACAATAATAACATAATTGCATCATATAACTATCCCTCAACATGCAAAAAAGAGTCACTCCAAAGTCACCAATAGAGGAGAACAAACGAAGAGATTATGGTAGGGTACGAAACCACCTCAAAGTTATTCTTTCCAATCAATCTATTGGGTTATTCCTATAAGTGTCACAAACAGCCCTAGAGTTCGTACTAGAATAACACCTTAAGACACAAATCAACCAAAACCCTAATGTCACCTAGATACTCCAATGTCACCTCAAGTATCCGTGGGTATGATTATACGATATGCATCACACAATCTCATATTCATCTATTCAACCAACACATAGAACCTCAAAGAGTTCCCCAAAGTTTCTACCAGAGTATCATGATGAAAACGTGTGCCAACCCCTATGCATAGGTTCATGGGCGGAAGCCGCAAGTTGATCACCGAAACATACATCAAGTGGATCAATAGAATACCCCATTGTCACCACAGGTATCCCACGCAAGACATACATCAAGTGTTCTCAAATCCTTAAAGACTCAATCTGATAAAATAACTTCAAAGGGAAAACTCAATCCATTACAAGAGAGTAGAGGGGGGATAAAACATCATAAGATCCAACTATAATAGCAAAGCTTGCGATACATCAAGATCGTATCACCTCAAGAACACGAGAGAGAGAGAGAGAGAGAGAGAGATCAAACACATAGCTACTGGTACATACCCTCAGCCCCGAGGGAGAACTACACCCTCCTCGTCATGGAGAGCACCAGGATGATGAAGATGGCCACCGGAGAGGGATTCCCCCCGCCAGCAGGGTGCCGGAACGGGTCTAGATTTGCTTTCGGTGGCTACGGAGGCTTCTGGCAGCGGAACTCCTGATCTATTGTGCTCCCCGATGTTTTTAGGGTATATGGAGATATATAGGCGGAAGAAATACGTCAGGGGGGCACGAGGGGCCCACGAGGGTGGAGGGCGCGCCCCCTGCCTCGTGGCTTCCTCGTTGATCCCCTGACGTGCACTCCAAGTCCTCTAGGCTTCTTCTAATCCAAAAATAAGTTCGGTGAAGTTTCAGGTCAATTGGACTACGTTTGATTTTCCTTTTCTGCGATATTCTAAAACAAGGAAAAAGCAGAAACTGGCACTGGGCTCTAGGTTAATAGGTTAGTCCCAAAAATAATATAAAAGTGTCTAATAAAGGCCATAAACATCCAAAACAGATAATATAATAGCATGGAACAATCAAAAATTATAGATACGTTGGAGACGTATCATCTCATCATTTTCTGGAAAATTCTGAAATTTTTAGTAACTTCAAAATAAAAGTAAACCAAACTCAATAATATTGATAGCAACTACTACTACAAGTGCCTAGGGCCTATATCATGCATCAAAACTACTTTTGACCATATAAATTTGACATGCAAGCTCAAGAACAAGGTCACCTAAGCAGCAAAAATTTGCAATGAATAAAACACTAGAACAAAAACTAATTGGGCCAATGGAGGAGTCACATACCAAGGAACAATCTCCCCAAGCAGTTTTGTGAGAGGTGCTTTGAGCAAGGAGATCGAAAATGGCAGCAAAACAAGCATGGACTCGGGTTTGAGCTGGTTATTCGTGTTTGGGGGAGGAAGAAGGAGTGTGTGGGTGAAAGGATAAGTGGAGGAGGGCCACCATGGGCCCATGAGGCAGGGGGCGCGCCCAGGGGGGTAGGGTGCTCCCTCCACCCTCGTGGGCAGGTGGTTGACCCCCCTGCTGTGTTCTTAGTGCCAAATATTCTCAAACATTCCAGAAAAAATAATATTTAAATTTCAGGGCATTTGGAGAACTTTTATTTTCAGGGTATATTTATATTGCACGGATAATCAGATAACAGACAGAAAAATACTATTTTTATTTTATTTAATATAAATAACAGAAAGTAAAAGGAGGGTACAGCAGGTTGTGCCTCCTAGTTTCATCCATCTCATGATCATCAAAAGGAATCCACTAACAAGGTTGAACAAGTCTTGTTAACGAACTCATTTCGAATAACATGGAACCGGAGGAATTTCGAATAACACTATGTTACCTCAACGGGGATATGCACATCCCAAATAATAAGAATATCATATTCCTTCTTGACAGTAGGAAGAGGAAATTCAAAGCCTCCAAATATAATCGATGGATTTTTTCCAATAGAGTTGATACTATGAACTTGAGGTTGTTTCCTCGGAAAGTGTACTGTATGCTCATTACCATTAACATGAAAAGTGACACTGCCTTTAGTGCAATCAATAAAAGCCCCTACAGTATTCAAAAAGGGTCTTGCAAAAATAATAGACATACTATCGTCCTTGGGAATATCAAGAATAACAAAGTTCGTTAAAATAGTAACATTTGCAACTACAATAGGCACATCCTCACAAATACTGACAGGTATAGCAGTTGATTTATCAGCCATTTGCAAAGATATTTCAGTAGGTGTCAACTTATTCAAATCAAGTCTACGATACAAAGAGAGAGGCATAACACTAACACCGGCTCCAAGATCACATAAAGCAATTTTAACATAGTTTCTTTTAATAGAGCATGGTATAGTGGGTACTCCTGGATCTCCAAGTTTCTTTGGTATTCCACCCTTAAAAGTATAATTAGCAAGCATGGTGGAAATTTCAGCTTCCGGTATCTTTCTCTTATTTGTAACAATATCTTTCATGTACTTATCATAAGGATTCATTTTGAGCATATCAGTTAATCGCATACGCAAAAAGATAGGTCTAATCATTTCAGCAAAGCGCTCAAAATCCTCATCATCCTTTTTCTTGGATGGTTTGGGAGGAAAAGTCATGGGTTTCTGAACCCAAGACTCTCTTTCTTTACCATGTTTCCTAGCAACAAAGTATTTCTTATCATAACGTTGATTCTTTAATTGTGGTTTATCAAGATCAACAGAGGGTTCAATTTCTATATCATTATCATTACTAGGTTGAGCATCATCATGAACATTATTATTAACATTATCACTAATTTCAGGTTCATTACCAGATTGTGTTTCAGCATCAGAAATAAAAATATCATTTGGATTCTCAGGTGTTTCAATAACAGGTTTACTAGAAGCATGCAAAGTCCTATCATTTTTCTCTTTCTTCCTTTTAGAAGGACTAGGTGCATCTATATTATTTCTCTGAGAATCTTGCTCAATTCTCTTAGGGTGGCCTTCAGGATAAAAAGGTTCCTGAGTCATTCTACCACCTCTAGTCATAACTCTAATAGCATTATCATTATTCTTACTATTCAATTCATTGAGCAAATCATTTTGAGCTTTAAGTACTTGTTCTACTTGAGTGGTAACCATAGAAGCATGTTTACTAATAAGTTTAAGTTCACCCATATAATCACCCAAGTGTTCAAGCATATTTGAATTGTATTTCAATTGTCTACCGAAATAAGCATTAAAGTCTTCTTGCTTAGCCATAAATTTATCAAACTCATCTAAGCATGGGCTGGCAAATTTAGTAAACGGGATTTCAGCTTTATCATATCTATAGAGAGAATTTACCTTTACTACCTGTGTCGGGTTATCAAGACCATGAGTTTCTTCAATAGGTAATGGATTAAGATCATATGTTTCTTCAACAGGCGGTAAATTAAGACCGTGTATTTCTTCAATAGGAGGTAAATTCTTAACATCTCCAGCTATAATACCCTTTTCTTTCATAGATTTCTTTGCCTCTTGCATATCTTCAGGACTGAGAAATAGAATACCCCTCTTCTTCGGAGTTGGTTTAGGGATAGGCTCAGGAGCTGGCTCCAGAGGTGTCCAATTATTTTCATTTGTCAACATATTATTCAATAGAATTTCAGCTTCATCCCGTAATCTCTGGAGGCATCGGTTAGTCCATTATAAAAGATATCAAGTATTTCATTTTTCTTAAAAGGATGATCAGGCAAAGCATTAAGTAATTGGACAAGCCTCCCCCAAGCTTGTGGGAGACTCTCTTCTTCAATTTGCACAAAATTATATATCCCTTAAAGCAGCTTGTTTCTTATGAGCAGAGAAATATTTAGCAGAGAAGTAATAAATCATATCCTGGGGACTACGCACACAACCAAGATCAAGGGAATTAAACCATATCTTAGCATCACCCTTTAATGAGAACGGAAATATTTTAAGGATATAAAAGTAACGAGTTCTCTCATCAGTAGTGAACTGGGTGGCTATATCATTTAATTTAGTAAGATGTGCCACAACAGTTTTAGATTCATAGCCATGAAAAGGATTAGATTCAACCAAAGTAATTATATCAGGATCAACAGAGAATTCATAATCCTCATCAGTAACACAGATAGGTGAAGTAGCAAAAGCAGGGTCAGGTTTCATCCTAGCATTTAGAGATTGCTTATTCCATTTAGCTAATAACCTCTTAAGTTCGTATCTATCTTTGCAAGCTAAAATAGCTAAAGAAGCTTCTTTATCAAAAACATTACCCTCAGGAATAACAGGCAAGTCTTCATCATCAATTTCATCAGTATTATCAGATTCAATATTTTCAATCTCTCTAGCCCTAGCAAGTTGTTCATCAAGAAATTCACCAAGTGGCACAGTAGTATCAAGCATAGAAGTAGTTTCATCATAAGTATCATGCATAGCAGAAGTGGCATCATCAATGACATGCGACATATCAGAAAGAATAGCAGAAGCAGGTTTAGGTGTCGCAAGCTTACTTAAAACAGAAGGTGAATCAAGTGCAGAGCTAGATGGCAGTTCCTTACCTCCCCTCGTAGTTGAGGGATAGATCTTGGTTTTAGGATCTCTCAAGTTCTTCATAATGATAAGAAGATATAAATCCCAAGTGACTCAAAGAATAGAGCTATGCTCCCCGGCAACGGCGCCAGAAAATAGTCTTGATAACCCACAAGTATAGGGGATCGCAACAGTTTTCAAGGGTAAAGTATTCAACCCAAATTTATTGATTCGACACAAGGGGGGCCAAAGAATACTCTCAAGTATTAGCAGCTGAGTTGTCAATTCAACCACACCTGGAAACTTAATATCTGCAGCAAAGTATTTAGTAGCAAAGTAATATGATAGTAGTGGTAACGGTAGCAAAAGGTAACAGTAGTAAAAGTGATGTATTTGGTATTTTGTAGTGATGATAGCAATAGCAACGGGAAAGTAAATAAGCAAAGAACAATATATGGAAAGCTCATAGGCAATGGATCGGTGATGGAGAATTATGTCGGATGCGGTTCATCATGTAACAGTCATAACCTAGGGTGACACAGAACTAGCTCCAGTTCATCAATGTAATGTAGGCATGTATTCCGAATATAGTCATACGTGCTTTTGGAAAAGAACTTGCATGACATCTTTTGTCCTACCCTCCCGTGGCAGCGGGGTCCTTATGGAAACTAAGGGATATTAAGGCCTCCTTTTAATAGAGTACCGGAACAAAGCATTAACACATAGTGAATACATGAACTCCTCAAACTACAGTCATCACCGGTAAGTATCCCGATTATTGTCACTTCGGGGTTAACGGATCATAACACATAATAGGTGACTATAGACTTGCAAGATAGGATCAAGAACACTCATATATTGACGAAAACATAATAGGTTCAGATCTGATATCATGGCACTCGGGCCCTAGTAACAAGCATTAAGCATAGCAAAGTCATAGCAACATCAATCTCAGAACATAGTGGATACTAGGGATTAAACCCTAACAAAATAACTCGATTACATGATAGATCCCATCCAATCCATCACCATCCAGCAAGCCTACGATGGAATTACTCACGCACGGCGGTGAGCATCATGAAATTGGTGATGGAGGATGGTTGATGATGACGATGGCGACGGATTCCCCTCTCCGGAGCCCCGAACGGACTCCAGATCAGCCATCCCGAGAGGATTCTTCTCTCTGGTTTTTTCTCCCCGAACACAATATATAGAGTTGGAGTTGGAGTCGGAGGAGCTCCACGGGGCCCACGAGGTAGGGGGCGCGCCCTAGGGGGGCAGGCTCGCCCCCACCCTCGTGGACAGGTGTGTTGGGGAACATAGTAATTTCAAAAAAATTCCTACGCACACGCAAGATCATGGTGATGCATAGCAACAAGAGGGGAGAGTGTTGTCTACGTACCCTCGTAGACCGGCAACAGAAGCGTTGACACAATGTAGAGGAAGTAGTCGTACGTCTTCCTGATCCGACTGATCCAAGTACCAAACGTACGGCACCTCCAAGTTCTGCACACGTTCAACTCGGTGACGTCCCTCGAGCTCTGATCCAGCCGAGTGTTGAGGGAGAGTTTCGTCAGCACGACGGCGTGATGACGGTGATGATGTTCAACCGACGCAGGGCTTCGCCTAAGCACCACTACGATATGACCGAGGTGGAATATGGTGGAAGGGGTCACCGCACACGGCTAAGGAACGATCACGAAGATCAACTTGTGTGTCATGGGGTGCCCCCTTGCCCCCGTATATAAAGGAGGGAGGGGGAGGTGCGGCCGGCCCCTAGGGGTGCGCCTAGAGGAGTCCTATTCCCACTTGGAGTAGGACTCCCCCCTCTTGCCTTGTTGGAGAAGGAAAGGGGAAGGGGAAAGAGGAAAGCCCCCCCCTTCCTTGTCCTATTCGAACTAGGGGGAGGGGGCATGAGGCCTGCCCTGGCCGGCCCTCCTCTTCTCCCTTAGGGCCCATGTAGGCCCATTAACACCCGGGGGGTCCGGTAATCCCCCGGTACTCCGGTAAAATCCCAATTTCACCCGGAACGTTTCCGATATCCAAATATAGGCTTCCAATATATCAATATTTATGTCTCGACCATTTCGAGACTCCTCGTCATGTCCGTGATCACATCCTGGACTCCGAACAACCTTCGGTACATCAAAACACAAAAACCCTAATTACGATCGTCACTGAACTTTAAGCGTGCGGACCCTACGGGTTCGAGAACTATGTAGACATGACTGAGACACGTCTCCGGCCAATAGACAATAGTGGAACCTGGATGCTCATATTGGTTCCTACATATTCTACGAAGATCTTTATCGGTCGGACAGCATAACAACATACGTTGTTCCCTTTGTCATCGGTATGTTACTTGCCCGAGATTCGATCGTCGGTATCTCAATACCTAGTTCGATCTCATTACCGGCAAGTCTCTTTTACTCGTTCTATAATACATCATCCCGCAACTAACTTATTAGTTGCAATGCTTGCAAGGCTTGAGTGATGTGTATTACCGAGAGGGCCCAGAGATACCTCTCCGACAATCGGAGTGACAAATCCTAATCTCGAAATACGCCAACCCAACAAGTACCTTCGGAGACACCTGTAGAGCACCTTTATAATCACCCAGTTACGTTGTGATGTTTGGTAGCACACAAAGTGTTCCTCCGGTAAACGGGAGTTGCATAATCTCATAGTCATAGGAACATGTATAAGTCATGAAGAAAGCAATAGCAACAAACTAAACGATCAAGTGCTATGCTAATGGAATGGGTCAGGTCAATCACATCATTCTCCTAATGATGTGATCCTGTTAATCAAATGACAACTCATGTCTATGGTTAGGAAACATAACCATCTTTGATCAACGAGCTAGTCAAGTAGAGGCATACTAGTGACACTCTGTTTGTCTATGTATTCACACATGTATTATGTTTCCGGTTAATACAATTCTAGAATGAATAATAAACATTTATCATGATATAAGGAAATAAATAATAACTTTATTATTGCCTCTAGGGCATATTTCCTTCAGTGTCCCACTTGCACTAGAGTCAATAATCTAGTTCACATCGCTATGTGATTAACACCCAAAGAGTACTGAGGTGTGATCATGTTTTGCTTGTGAGAGAAGTTTAGTCAATGGGTCTGCCACATTCAGATCCGTAAGTATTTTGCAAATTTCTATGTCAACAATGCTCTGCACAGAGCTACTCTAGCTAATTGCTCCCACTTTCAATATGCATCCAGATTGAGATTTAGAGTCATATGGATCTGTGTCAAAATTTGCATCGACGTAACCCTTTACGACGAACCTTTTGTCACTTCCATAATCGAGAAACATATCGTTATTCCACTAGGGATAATTTTGACCAATGTCCAGTGATCTACTCCTAGATCACTATTGTACTCCTTTGCCAAACTCAGGGCAGGGTATACAATAGGTCTGGTACACAACATGGCATACTTTATAGAACCTATGGCTGAGGCATAGGGAATGACTTTCATTCTCTCTCTATCTTCTACCGTGGTCGGGTTTTGAGTCTTACTCAACTTCACGCCTTGTAACACAGGCAAGAACTCCTTCTTTGACTGTTCCATTTTGAACTACTTCAAAATCTTGTCAAGGTATGTACTCATTGAAAAACTTATCAAGCGTCTTGATCTATCTCTATAGATCTTGATGCTCAATATGTAACAAGCTTCACCGAGGTCTTTGTTTGAAAAAACTCCTTTCAAACATTCCTTTATGCTTTGCAGAATAATTCTACATCATCTCCGATCAACAATATGTCATACATATACTTATCAGAAATGTTGTAGTGCTCCCACTCACTTTCTTGTAAATACAGGCTTCACCGCAAGTCTGTATAAAACTATATGCTTTGATCAACTTATCAAAGCGTATATTCCAACTCCGAGATGCTTGCACTAGTCCATAGATGGATCGCTGGAGCTTGCATATTTTGTTAGTACCTTTAGGATCGACAAAACCTTCTGGTTGCATCATATACAACTCTTCTTTAATAAATCCTATTAAGGAATGCAGTTTTGTTTATCCATTTGCCAGATTTCATAAAATGCGGCAATAGCTAACATGATTCGGACAGACTTGAGCATAGATACGAGTGAGAAATTCTCATCACGGTCAACACCTTGAACTTGTCAAAAAACCTTTTTGCGACAATTATAGCTTTGTAGATAGTAACACTACTATCAGCGTCCGTCTTCCTCTTGAAGATCCATTTAATCTCAATGGCTCGTCGATCTTTGGGCAAGTCAATCAAAGTCCATACTTTGTTCTTATACATGGATCTCATATCAGATTTCATGGCCTCAAGCCATTTCGCGGAATCTGGGCTCATCATCGCCTCCTCATAGTTCGTAGGTTCGTCATGGTCAAGTAACATGACCTCCAGAACATGATTACCGTACCACTCTGGTGCAGATCTCACTTGGGTTTACCTACGAGGTTCGGTAGTAACTTGATCTGAAGTAACATGATCATCATCATTAGCTTCCTCACTAATTGGTGTAGTAGTCACAGGAACAGATTTCTGTGATGAACTACTTTCCAATAAGGGAGCAGGTATAGTTACCTCATCACGTTCTACTTTTCTCCCACTCACTTCTTTCGAGAGAAACTCCTTCTCTAGAAAGGATCCATTCTCAGCAATGAATATCTTGCCTTCGGATCTGTGATAGAAGGTGTACCCAACATTTTCTTTTGGGTATCCTATGAAGACGCACTTCTACGATTTGGGTTTGAGCTTATCAGGTTGAAACTTTTTCACATAAGCATTGCAACCTCAAACTTTAAGAAACGACAGCTTAGGTTTCTTGCCAAACCATAGTTCATACGGTGTCGTCTCAACGGATTTAGATGGTGCCCTATTAACGTGAATGTAGCTGTCTCTAATGCATAACCTCAAAACTATAGTGGTTAATCGGTAAGAAACATCATAGATTGCACTATATCCAATAATAGTACGGTTATGACGTTCGGACACACCATTATGCTGTGGTGTTCCAGGTGGCACGATTTTGTGAAACTATTCCACATTGTTTTAATTGAAGACCAAACTCGTAACTCAAATATTTGTCTCTGCGATCAGATTGTAGAAACTTTATTTTCTTGTCACGATGATTTTCCACTTCACTCTGAAGTTTTTGAACTTTTCAAATGTTTCATACTTATGTTTCATCAAGTAGATATACCCATATCTGCTCAAATCATCTGTGAAGGTCAGAAAATAACGATACCGGCCGCGAGCCTCAACATTCATCGGACTGCATACATCAGTATGTATTATTTCCAATAAGTCAGTTGCTTGCTCCATTGTTCCGGAGAATGGAGTCTTAGTCATCTTGCCCATGAGGCACGGTTCGCAAGCATCAACTGACTCATAATCAAGTGATTCCAAAAGCCCATCAGCATGGATTTTCTTCATGCGCTTTACACCAATATGACCTAAACGGCAGTGCCACAAATAAGTTGCACTATCATTATTAACTTTGCATCTTTTGGCTTCAATATTATGAGAATGTGTATCACCACAATCGAGATCCAACAAACCATTCTCATTGGGTGTATGACCATAGAAGGTTTTATTCATGTAAACAGAACAACAATTTATTCTCTTACTTAAATGAATAACTGTATTGCAATAAACATGATCAAATCATCATGCTCAACGCAAACACCAAATAACACTTATTTAGGTTCAACACTAATCCCGAAAGTATAGGGAGTGTGCGATGATGATCATATCAATCTTGGAACCACTTCCAACACACATCGTCACTTCACCCTTAACTAGTCTATGTTCATTCTGCAACTCCCGTTTCGAGTTACTACTCTTAGCAACTGGACCAGTATCAAATACCGAGGGGTTGCTACGAACACTAGTAAAATACACATAAATAATCTGTATATCAAATATACCTTTGTTCACTTTGCCATCCTTCTTATCCGCCAAATACTTGGGGCAGTTCCGCTTTCAGTGACCAGTCCCTTTGCAGTAGAAGCACTTAGTCTCAGGCTTAGGACCAGACTTGGGCTTCTTCACTTGAGCAGCAACTTGCTTGTCGTTCTTCTTGAAGTTCCCTTTCTTTCCCTTTGCCCTTTTCTTGAAACTAGTTGTCTTGTTAATCATCAATACTTGATGCTCTTTCTTGATTTCTACCTTCATCGATTTCATCATCATGAAAATCTCGGGAATCGTTTTCATCATCCCTTGCATACTATAGTTCATCACGAAGTTCTACTAACTTGGTGATGGTGACTAGAGAATTCTGTCAATCACTATTTTATTTGGAAGATTAACTCCCACTTGATTCAAGCAATTGTAGTACCCAGACAATCTGAACACATGCTCACTGCTTGAGCTATTCTCCTCCATCTTTTAGCTATAGAACTTGTTGGAGACTTCATATTTCTCAACTCGGGTATTTGCTTGAAATATTAACTTCAATTCCTGGAACATCCATATGATCCATGACGTTCAAAACATTTTTGAAGTCCCGCTTCTAAGCTGTTAAGCATGGTGCACTAAACTATCAAGTAGTCATCATATTGAGCTAGCCAAACATTCATGACGTCTGCATCTGCTCCTGCAATAGGTCTGTCACCTAGCGGTGCATTAAGGACATAATTCTTCTGTGCGGCAATGAGGATAAACCTCGGATCACGGATCCAATCCGCATCATTGCTAGTAACATCTTTCAACTTAGTTTTCTCTAGGAACATATCAAAATTAAACGGGGAGCTAAACGCGAGCAAGTGATCTACAACATAGATATGCTAATACTACCAGGACTAAGTTCATGATAAATCTAAGTTCAATTAATCATATTACTTAAGAACTCCCACTTAGAAAGAGATCTCTCTAATCTTCTAAGTGATCACGTGATCCAAATCAACTAAACCATAACCGATCATCACGTGAAATGGAGTAGTTTTCAATGGTGAACATCACTATGTTGATCATATCTACTATATGATTCACGCTCGACCTTTCAGTCTCAGTGTTCTGAGGCCATATCTGCATATGCTAGGCTCGTCAAGTTTAACCTGAGTATTCTATGTGTGCAAAAACTGGCTTGCACCCGTTGTAGATGGACGTAGAGCTTATCACACCCGATCATCATGTGGTGTCTGGGCACGACGAACTTTGACAACGGTGCATACTCAGGGAGAACACTTTTATCTTGAAATTTAGTGAGAGATCATCTTATAATGCTACCGTCAAACAAAGCAAGATAAGATGCATAAAAGATAAACATCACATGCAATCAATATAAGTGATATGATATGGCCATCATCATCTTGTACTTGTGATCTCCATCTCCGAAGTACCGTCATGAGCACCATCGTCACCGGCGTGACACCTTGATCTCCATCGTAGCATCGGTGTCGTCTCGCCAATCTTATGCTTCCATGACTATCGCTACCGCTTAGTGATAAAGTAAAGCATTACAACGCGATTGCATTGCATACAATAAAGCGACAACCATATGGCTCCTGCCAGTTGCCGATAACTCGGTAACAAAACATGATCATCTTATACAATAAAATTTAGCATCATGTCTTGACCATATCACATCACAACATGCCCTGCAAAAACAAGTTAGACGTCCTCTACTTTGTTGTTGCAAGTTTTACGTGGCTGCTACGGGCATAGCAAGAACCGTTCTTACCTACGCATCAAAAACACAACGATAGTTTGTCAAGTTGGTGTCGTTTTAACCTTCGCAAGGACCGGGCGTAGCCACACTCGATTCAACTAAAGTTGGAGAAACCGACACCCGCCAGCCACCTGTGTGCAAAGCACGTCGGTAGAACCAGTCTCGCGTAACCGTACGCGTAATGTCGGTCCGGGCCGCTTCATCCAACAATACCGCCGAACCAAAGTATGACATGCTGGTAAGCAGTATGACTTATATCGCCCACAACTCACTTGTGTTCTACT
This sequence comes from Triticum dicoccoides, assembly GCF_002162155.2. Lineage (NCBI taxonomy): Eukaryota > Viridiplantae > Streptophyta > Magnoliopsida > Poales > Poaceae > Triticum > Triticum dicoccoides. The sequence goes on from NC_041392.1 coordinate 71,756,090, forward strand.
CGTGCATATAACATCAACGCATAAAACCTGGCTCGGATGCCACTGTTGGGGAACGTAGTAATTTCAAAAAAATTCCTATGCACACGCAAGATCATGGTGATGCATAGCAACGAGAGGGGAGAGTGTTGTCTACGTACCCTCGTAGACTGGCAACGGAAGCGTTGACAAAACATAGAGGAAGTAGTCGTACGTCTTCCCGATCCGACGGATCCAAGTACCGAACGTACAGCACCTCCGAATTCTGCACACGTTCAACTCGGTGACGCCCCTCGAGCTCCGATCCAGCCGAGTGTTGAGGGAGAGTTTTGTCAGCACGACGGCGTGATGACGGTGATGATGTTCTACCGACGCAGGGCTTCGCCTAAGCACCACTATGATATGACCGAGGTGGAATATGGTGGAAGGGGGCACCGCACACGGCTAAGGAACGATCACGAAGATCAACTTGTGTGTCATGGGGTGCCCCCTTGCCCCCGTATATAAAGGAGGGAGGGGGAGTTGCGGCCGGCCCCTAGGGGTGCGCCTGGAGGAGTCCTACTCCCACCGGGAGTAGGACTCCCCCCTCTTGCCTTGTTGGAGAAGGAAAGGGGAAGGGGGAAAGAGGAAAGGGGGGCGCCGCCCCACCCCTTCCTTGTCCTATTTGGACTAGGGGAGGGGGCGCGTGGCCTGCC
>NC_041392.1:71757061-71813005 GCF_002162155.2 Triticum dicoccoides
GTAAAATCCCGATTTCACCCGGAACGTTTCCGATATCCAAATATAGGCTTCCAATATATCAATCTTTATGTCTCGACCATTTCAAGACTCCTCGTCATGTCCGTGATCACATCCTGGACTCCGAACAACCTTCGGTACATCAAAACACAAAAATCCTAATTATGATCGTCACCTAACTTTAAGCGTGCGGACCCTACGGGTTCGAGAACTATGTAGACATGACCGAGACACGTCTCTGGTCAATAACCAATAGCGGAACCTGGATGCTCATATTGGTTCCTACATATTCTACGATGATCTTTATCGGTCAAACCGCATAACAACATACGTTGTTCCCTTTGTCATCGGTATGTTGCTTGCCCGAGATTCGATCGTTGGTATCTCAATACCTAGTTCAATCTCGTTACCGACAAGTCTCTTTTACTCGTTCCGTAATACATCATCCCGCAACTAACTTATTAGTTGCAATGCTTGCAATGCTTGAGTGATGTGTATTACCGAGAGGGCCCAGAGATACCTCTCCGACAATCGGAGTGACAAATCCTAATCTCGAAATATGCCAACCCAACAAGTACCTTCGGAGACACCTATAGAGCACCTTTATAATCACCCAGTTATGTTGTGACATTTGGAAGCACACAAAGTGTTCCTCCGGTAAACGGGAGTTGCATAATTTCATAGTCATAGGAACATGTATAAGTCATGAAGAAAGCAATAGCAACAAACTAAACGATCAAGTGCTATGCTAACGGAATGGGTCAAGTAAATCACATCATTCTCCTAATGATGTGATCCCATTAATTAAATGACAACTCATATCTATGGTTAGGAAACATAACCATCTTTGATCAATGAGCTAGTCAAGTAGAGGCATACTAGTGACACTCTGTTTGTCTATGTATTCACACATGTATTATGTTTCCGGTTAATACAATTCTAGCATGAATAATAAACATTTATCATGATATAAGGAAATAAATAATAACTTTATTATTGCCTCTAGGGCATATTTCCTTCAAGGTGGTTTGCCCCCTGACCTTCATTATTGCAGGTGTGTTTTATATTTTCTAAAAAGTTTCTCCGTGAAGTTTCGGGTCATTCCGAGAATGTTTGTTTCTGCACATAAATAACACCATGGTAATTCTGCTGAAAACAGCGTCAGTCCGGGTTAGTTCCATTCAAATCATGCAAGTTAGAGTCCAAAACATGGGCAAAAGTGTTTGGAAAAGTAGATACGACGGAGACGTATCATTGTTCCTTAGGCACGCGCGAGCGAGACCTTTTCTGTCTCGAGCGGGGACGCCGGTTTCCAATACCTAGCGATGTCGCGCACAGACCCTCCGAATTGGGCCAGGGTTTTTTTGCATTAGGGACGTGTCGTGGATTTGTCACGGCAGATGTCCTAATGTGAGGACTTAGTCGCGAGGCCAACGCATCTATGTGGTAGCTTGAGAGGGGTTGAGCGGGACGAGAGACGCGATGTTTTACCCAGGTTCGGCCCCTCACAGTGGAGGTAAAAGCCTACATCCTGCTTCATTGATATTGATGATGATGATCACGGTTACAAGTGTGCTCTATCTCGAGAGCTATTGTCTAAACCTAACTTGTCCAACTTGTGGAACTTGTGAATCTTGTCCCTTTTGGGGAGCCCTACCCCTCCTTATATATGTTGAAGGGGCGGGTTACATGTGGAGTCCTATTAGGATTAGGACTAGTCTATCTTCTAATACAAACCGGATACAAGTCTGGGTCTTGACTCCTTGTAAGGGTAATATTATTCACACTTTTTCTCTTAAACCGGCCCACCATTAACATAAACCGGCCTTCTGGGCCTTGGTCCTTGTCATCCGTCTATCCCGCTCGCCGGGTTACCAGTGAGTCATAATGTTTAGTCAGGTTGCTTGTAAACCGTCTGGTCGGTGCGGGTCGCCGGTGAATCGCCAAGTCCGGCTGGGTGACGCCGCGGGGTATATCCCCGACATTAGCCCCCAAGCTTAGCTTGGATTTATCCATGGTAAACTTATGCTGCAAAATAAACACAAGAACAAATTTGACAGGTTGTGCTCCGGGTTAAGAATTCTTGTAAACCGGTACCTGATCACCCTTAAGTCCTTGTTATTTCCTCCTTCTGGGAAGTCCGGGTCAACAGACCAGCTTCATAATCAATTTGCCAACATTGGTTTGTCACAGAGAAATATTGTGAAGAATACTTCCTTTGACTCAGCTCCCAATACTTAACAAAAATATTATTCTTTGAAATATTCATCTGATCTTCAGCCGGTTTAAGAATGTAGAACTTTGCCGGTTTAAGAATGTAGAACTTTGCCAGTTTAAGACTTGAACTTGCCGGTTTATGATTGCCAGTTTACAAATATTGATGGCACCGGGTCATAATTTTAGTTAACATCAAGCTTGAAAATATACCTCTTATATGCCTATCACTTGTAGCCCCCAAGTCTTAAGAAGGTAGCATAGCAACAGCTTAAGACTTGCTTCAATATGAATGTCACAAGCTTGAAGAAATCCAGGTTGTTCATCTCAATCACCAGTCAGAGCTGAGTATTCCACATATGTAGCCCCCAAGTGCCGGGTTGTCATGCTTGCAGCAACCTCAGACTTGAAATTGACTTATGCTCATAAAAACTTCAACCAGTGTAGGCCCCAAGGGCTGGGTTATGTATGCAATAATGAGCAGGGACTTTGTAAATATGATCATGTAAACTTGAGCATCAATATGTAGCCCCCAAGGGCCGGCTCATTACGATGTGATGAGTCGGGTCTTTATAAATATAATCGTGCTTCATTGAAAATAACATCATATGATGTAACTCCACCATGGGGCTTGAACCCCACGTCCACAAGGTTAAGAGCTTTATGCTTTACCAACTGGGCAGTGGACCCTTGAATATAATGGATTAAGACTTGTGTACCTTGAATCATTGATAGGAGCAATTGGTAGCCCCCAAGGGCCGGCTCATTATGATGTGATGAGTCGGGTCTTCAATAAGGCCAGTCAAAATGACTTTGCATTAGCCCCCAAGTGTCATGGTGCATGCTTGCAGCGACATGAGACTTGCATATTTTGATGTAATCTCAACCTGAATAATGTAGCCACCAAGTGCCGGGTCGTAAGCCTGCAGCGACTTGGGACTATTCCTTTGTAGAATAAATCATATCCATTGATAAATAATAACCATCGCGCTGAAGCGACTTTGAAAACCTTAATTATAATATTGGTTATTGATAACCATAATAATAATAATAATAATCCAGCCATGTTTGGCTATTTGAAGATTTGAATAATATAATCCGGTTTAAAAACCTCAATCATTCAATATCATCATGAAAATCCAGCCAATTTTGGCTATGAAAGATATGAATACCTTACCAGTTGATAAGTAAATCCGGAGTTTAAATACTCGGCGGCTCTTGGCCGATGGCGACTTAATGCGCATTCATTGTAAGCCAGAGTTTTTATAACCCGGCGGCTGATAGCCTTTGAGAAAATCCAAAATGGATAACCCTTTTGAAGCATCAATTTTGATGATGAGCTTGAATTTATATATCATAATTCTGCAAATCCTGCACAAAGTGTAAATAACATATACCCTGGCGATTTAACGTCGAAAGCCAGGGTGGGTAGCCACCCAAATGCATTCTTATCCTGTGACATTGAATCACCTCGTTGGTTTAACCAATTCTTGTACTGAGGGTGATAACCCAAATCTTGAGTACTTATAACTCCTTGCATATTGTGTCGGTTTATGTTAAAACCGTATCGGGTTGTGATAAACACCGGATCAACCATATATAATACTGGCGACTTATAGTCTGAACCAGACCGGGTTAATAAGCGCCGGATTATAACTCATCATGTACTGACAACTTGTAGTTGAAAGCCAAGCCGGGTCAAGGACGCCGGTTTACCAAAAGATATTATGAATCTCAACAAAGGCGAAAAAACTTGGCAAATAGAACTCAAAAATAACATGCGAGGCTTTTTACGAGCTGCCAGGCTCCAAATCGAGGCTTTTCATGGGCTGCCAGGCCATTGAGTTAAACCATTTAACAAAGTATTTTAAGATGGGCCTCCAATTAACCAATCGTCGTTTTAACTTTGACAAGTTCAGGGTCTGTATAAGATTGACGTACTTGTCAAACATTCGGCGGGTCATACCAGGATTACCTGGACAGGAGTGGCTTACTTGATGAAGGCAGGTTAACCTGGGGTTTTAGGTGAATACACCAGGCTTCCAAGCCGTGGCTTGATAGCCAATTACAAGGGTCCTTTCAAACTCTTTGTTGCTTTGCACAAAGAGCCCCCAAGTAACTTTTTGAGCTGTGCTTAGTGGGTGCCTATGTTTGAGTTGTTGTTTTACAACACTCTCCTTAGCCCCGGATTGATTTGGCTTTGAGCCGATCAAGAGGTGTGACTATGGTTCGGATACAACCAAGCCCCCAAGTGATCAATAATATGATAAGCCAATAAGGCATGATACCCATGTTTGAACCGTGCATCATGGCAGCAGGTCCTCTTCGGCAACTTTTAATTTTTTGCAAGAGATAAATTCTTCTTGAACCGGGATTTTGAACCGGATATTGAGAGCGTCAGAGCTTTATGGGAGACATCTTTCCCTCAAACCGGATCTTAAACCGGAGTCTTCATTTTTCAGCCAGAAATTTTCTGACGGCCTTTAAACTCGAACTTGCGAGAAGTTAATTCTCTTTTTTTAAACAGGAAATTCTTAAACCGGATTTGAGAGCCTTAGGGCCTTGTGGGAGAACAGATTTCCCTTGAACCGGATTTTAAACCGGCATTCTTCATTTTGAACCGGAAATTTTCTGATGGCCTTTAAATTTTCATCAATATGGCGGTGTCCTCCGGAACCGGGTTATCATTCCCTCCAATGACCCGGAGTTCCCGAGTCATGTCACTGCAGCCCCCGAGTCTTAAGACGACTCGAGAAGTTGTCTTAAGATTCTCCATATTTGATCGTGATATAAACTGGTATGAGTCATTTAACATCTCAGTGATATAACTTGTCCTGCACTGCAGAACTTGCAAGCCAAAGTAATTGCTCCTTTAAAGAAAGCAATATATAATATAAAAATATACTGGATGGATTTCACCTGATATGTTAGGCCAGTAATCTTCTACCGCGGAGTTGATGATCACCATGTTGAAGTTGAAATCAATCACGGGTGAGTTGGCCGCGGGAGCAGATGAGCCGGTCGCGATATTATAAGCCGGTGCAGACGGACGAGTCAATCACAGGTGCGATAAGCCGCGCGGACGGGCGAGTCAGGCGCGACGTTGGAAACGGCACGGATGCGGGCAAGTCGGCTGCGGGTGCGGACGGCTAGTTAGCCGCGTGTATCGATGTAGCAGGGGCGGCGACTTGCGCATGTATCGTCCAGCAGCACGACACGAACGCGCTAGTGCAAAAATAATATTAGCGCACGCCTCTTTGCGACACCGTTGTAATGAATAATGGTCCTGCGAAAATACCACATAGCAGAGTAGTTTGTTTGTCGGAGGAAAAAATGTTTTTAATTAAATAAACGTGAAGATAGCACCTGATATTTTTGTGAGATGGCTGCAAAACAAGCAAACCAAGCTTCGACATGCAGATCAAACCATTCTTCGTTTTTTACTCAATCAAACCCCTTGGTCCTTGGTTTTTCGCTGGTGTCCATACCCATAGAATACCTTGGGTGAATGTAATAATTGTGCTGATGCTGGATCAGTACCAAATCAATCTGACTGAATGACGCCCTCTGAGTAGCATCAAAACTCCACTTTAGAACATATGAGTGACTGGCAGAACAGCTTCGTCTCTTGCTACTGGAGTACTATTGGAAGTACTTTGAATTTGATTTGTCCTCCACATAGATCAATTATTCCAAAAGCGATCAGTACTCAGGTATTAGCACCTGAGCCGACGCACACCACTAGCACTCTGCAGGCGTACTCCTGACCCTGCGTACATATGCCAGGGCGGCACTAGCAGATCACGGATCGCCTCTCCTTGAAACTTCAGACGGTCTTGGCGGGTACGTCGCAGAACGGCGCAATAACGTAAATTGAAGGTCACATACGGCGGCGTACAGGAGCCGGAGCCAGCGAGGGGCTTGGCGACTTGAAGGCCGAAGACACGGTGTCGAGGCCAAGGTCGTTGAATCATGGGTAATCCGGCAGCAGCAGCGAAACCCACGGGGTAGGAGCAGAGGCTCCTCGAGGCCGGGCGGCTCACAGACTTGAAGCGGGCCGACCATAGCAGCAGCTCGGCACACCGGCGAGGACGACTCGGAGGCGGACTCACAATCCAGCCACAGCAGAAGGCGGACTTGGTCTGACGGTGACGGCGGCTCAAAGGCAGAAGCAAGACCGTGACCTGAAGGAAGGAAGCTCGATGAGGCTGGCTACGGCTAGAACGGCAGCGAGGCCGGCTCGCGGCGGTGGAGGTGCCCCGGCGAGGCGGCTCAACGAGACGGGGCCGCAGACGCATGAGCCTCCAAATGGGTCAACGGTGGTTTCCGACAGGGACGCTGTAGGTTGCCTCAAACACCAGTCCAATTTGGCAACTTTTTCTCAATTCTGGAATTAATCTCCTCGTAGCCTCTCTCCTCGTCTTCTAGTGACGTACTAGTACTTGAAAACACCAGGTTGATGCTTAATGTGATGTAAACAATGCGCGTGTCTGCACTCTTTGATTTAATTAGAAACAACAACTCGGCAACGCTAACTGCAGAAACGTGTGCAACTTGATGGCTTCGGCGGACAAACATCTGCAGCCATCGTGGTGAATCCTATTGTTTTCCGGATGGCTTGAAAACATATGACTTGACGGCGGCGCACCAAAAAATATATCTGCCTTCCCGGTCGTGTGCGGCTGCACGTACGAAACCCTAACCTCTCAAACTTAAACTTGCATTGATGACTCTTTTTCACCGGATGATCGCGAGATCCTCGATCCCTGGGAGAAATCCCTTTAAGAACTCAACACCACTGTGTGCTAGCCCCACGGTGGGCGCCAACTGTCGTGGATTTGTCACGGCAGATGTCCTAATGTGAGGACTTAGTCGCGAGGCCAACGCATCTATGTGGTAGCTTGAGAGGGGTTGAGCGGGACGAGAGACGCGATGTTTTACCCAGGTTCGGCCCCTCACGGTGGAGGTAAAAGCCTACATCCTGCTTCATTGATATTGATGATGATGATCACGGTTACAAGTGTGCTCTATCTCGAGAGCTATTGTCTAAACCTAACTTGTCCAACTTGTGAAACTTGTGAATCTTGTCCCGTTTGGGGAGCCCTGCCCCTCCTTATATATGTTGAAGGGGTGGGTTACATGTGGAGTCCTATTAGGATTAGGACTAGTCTATCTTCTAATACAAACCGGATACAAGTCTGGATCTTGACTCCTTGTAAGGGTAATATTATTCACACCTTTTCTCTTAAACCGGCCCACCATTAACATAAACCGGCCTTCTGGGCCTTGGTCCTTGTCATCCGTCTGTCCCGCCCGCCGGGTTACCAGTGAGTCATAATGTTTAGTCGGATTGCTTGTAAACCGTCTGGTCGGTGCGGGTCGCCGGTGAATCGCCAAGTCCGGCCGGGTTATACTTCCGGCCGGGTTACGCCGCGGGGTATATCCCCGACAGGACGGGTCCCTCAATATCGAACCCGAATGCCACGGTTGAATGCCAAGGTCACCCAAATGGTGGTATTGAGGATATTTGGCCCACATGAATGCCAATGCCCAATACCAGGCCTGAATATAAACATCCAAACGAAGCGTAATGGATTTCTTAAAGAAGAGTTGTATATGATGCAACCAGAAGGTTTTGTCGATCCTAAAGGTGCTAACAATGTGTGCGAACTCCAGCGATCCATCTATGGACTGGTGCAAGCATCTCGAAGTTGGAATATACACTTTGATGAGGGATCAAAGCATATGGTTTTATATAGATTTTCGGTGAAGCCCATATTTACAAGAAAGTGAGTGGGAGCTCTGTAGCATTTCTGATATTATATGTGGATGACATATTGTTCATTGGAAATGATATAGAATTTCTGGATAGCATAAAAGGATACTTGAATAAAAAAATTCAATGAAAGACCTCGGTGAAGCTGCTTACATATTAGGCATCAAGATCTATAGATATAGATCAAGACGCTTGATAAGATTTTCAATGAGTACATACCTTGACAAGATTTTGAAGGAGTTCAAAATGGGTCAGTCAAAGAAAGGGTTCTTGCCTGCGTTACAAGGTGTGAAGTTGAGTAAGAACAAAACCTGACCATGGCAGAATATAGAGAGAGAATAAAAGTCATTCCCTATGCCTCAGTCATAGGTTCTATAAAGTATGCCATGATGTGTACCAGACATGTTGTGTGCCTTGTCATAAGTTTGGCAAGGGGTTACAATAGTGATCCAGGAGTAGATCACTGGACAACGGTCAAAATTGTCCTTAGGTACCTAAAGAAGACTAAGGAAATGTTTCTCGGTTATGGAGGTGGTAAAGAGTTCGTCGTAAAGAGTTATGTCAATGCAAGCTTTAACACTGATCTAGATAACTCTAAGTCTCAATCTGGATACATATTGAAAGTGGGACCAATTAGCTAGAGTAGCTCCATGCAGAGCATTGTAGACATATAAATTTGCAAAATGCATACGGATCTGAATGTGACAGATCCTTTGACTAAACCACTCTCACAAGCAAAACATGATCACACCTTCATACTCTTTGGGTGTTAATCACATGTTGATGTGAACTAGATTATTGACTCTAGTAAACTCTTTGGGTGTTGGTCACATGGCGATGTGAACTATGGGTGTTAAATCACATGGTGATGTGAAATAGATTATTGACTCTAGTGCAAGTGGGAGACTAAAGGAAATATGCCCTAGAGGCAATAATAAATTTGTTATTTTATATTTCCTTATTCATGATAAAGGTTTATTATTCATGCTAGAATTGCATTGGTCGGAAACTTAAATACATCTGTGAATACATAAAAAAACACCATGTCCCTAGTGAGCCTCTACTTGACTAGCTCGTTGATCAAAGATTGTTAAGGTTTCCTAACCATTGACATGAGTTGTCATTTGATAACGGGATCACATCATTAGGAGAATGATGTGATGGACAGGACACATCCATTAGCTTAGCATAATGATCGTTTAGTTTTATTGCTATTGCTTTCTTCATGTCAAATACATATTCCTTCGACTATGAGATTATGCAACTCCCCGATACCGGAGGAATGCCTTGTGTGCTATAAAATGGCACAACGTAATTGGTTGATTATAAATATGCTCTACATGTATCTCTGAAGGTGTTTGTTGAGTTGGCATAGATCGAGATTAGGATTTGTCACTCTAAGTATCGGAGAGGTATCTCTGGGTGTTGGAGAATGTAGTAATTTCAAAATTTCCTACGTACACGCAAGATCCATCTAGGTGATGCGTAGAAACGAGAGGAGAGAGTGTTGTCCACGTACCCTCGTAGACCGTAAGCGGAAGCGTTATGACCATGCGGTTGATGTAGTCAAACGTCTTCACGATCCGACCGATCCTACCATCGAAGGTACGGTGATACGTCTCCAACGTATCTATAATTTTTGATTGCTCCATGCTATATTATCTTCTGTTTTGGATGTTTATGGGCTTTATTATACACTTTTATATTATTTTTGGGACTAACCTATTAACCCAGAGCCTAGGGCTAGTTTCTGTGTTTTCCTTGTTTTAGAGTATCGCGGAATAGGAAAATCAAACGGAGTCCAATTGACCTGAAACTTCACAGAACTTATTTTTGGAAGGAAAGCAACCCGGGAGACTTGGAGTCGACGTCAAGGAAGCTACGAGGAGGCCACGAGGTAGGGGGGCGTGCCCACCCCCCTGGGTGCACCCTCCACCCTCGTGGGCCCCTCGTGGCCCCCTGATGTATTTCTTCCACCTATATATCTCCATATACCCTAAAAACATCCAAGCGCACAATAGATCGGGAGTTCCACCGCCAGAAGCCTGTGTAGCCACCGAAAACCAATCTAGACCCGTTCCGGCACCGTGCCGGAGGGGGGAATCCCTCTCTGGTGGCCATCTTCATCATCCCGGTGCTCTCCATGACGAGGAGGGAGTAGTTCTCCCTCGGGGCTGAGGGTATGTGTCGGTGGGAACGACACCTATGGGATCACAAGAATCCCTACTACGGTTAGCGGGGCGTGGGGTCGTGGGAAGAGTGGATCTAACAGGTAGCACACAGTTCGTTTATCCAGGTTCAGGCCGCGAGGATGCGTAAAACCCTACTCCTGCTTTGGTGGATTGTATATTTGTGTTCTTGAGCTAGCTATGGGGCGTGAGGAGCTCCAAAAAGCCGAATCCTTCTCCTAGTCGCCTTGGGCCTCCTTTTATAGAAAAAGGGGTTGCCACAATGGCACATAGGAGGTGGAAAGGGTACAGTGATGCGAGGTTATCCCTCGCATTACATGACAAGGCGCACTTAATGCATCTTGCTTAGATGTCCTTGCTTTATCAGGGACGGGGGAGAGATCTGTCTCGTCCGTCGCCGCTCCTTCTTGTGTCGACACGCGCCCTGGCCAGCGATGCCTGAGATGCCACGTAGGTAGGCAGGCAGCTGAGGTGGCGCAGTGGTGGGTCTTCACGAAGATCTGCATGCCGCCACGCAGGTGCCTGCCCAGCTGGTTGGGTCGGCAGCTGCATGCATGCGGTGGTGGAGGTTTAGTCGGCATGGGCCTGATGGTGGCCCTGCGGGTGTCCTCGGTAAGGGCCTTGACGGGGCCCCGGCAAGGGTCTTGCCGAGGCGCCTGCTGTCATCCCCGGCAAGGCGCTTGCCGGGAGCCTTGTGGTCTTCCTCGGCTGGGATCCTGCCAAGGGTTGTCATCTCCTTAGTGCGTATCTGATCTTGAATGTCTTCACAAAGATCTACATGCCGCCACGGGGATGTCTCCCAAATCCTTGCCCTTTGGGGGCAGTGGACTCAAGGGTGACTTGCTTCGTAGGCGCGGGACGAGTCGCCGCGGCAAGGGTATTGCCGGGGCTGCTAGAACTGTCTCCCGGCAAGGATCTTGCTGGGGGAGTCCGCTTCGTCCCCTTTGCTCTTTGTGGTCTTGGCCTTGGCGTCGTTCTAGTTCTCTTGAGCTTCGGTCTTACCCTGGCTCACCTCCCTTGCCTTGCTTGGTGTGGTGGTGCCCGTGGCTCAGACTGCCCGTGCACAGTTATAGGGGTACAAAAAGTGTACCCCTCTTTTTGTACACCGACAGGAGCCCCCGGGCCTGGGCCACACATAAGCGCAACGCGTTGTTGGGCTAGGCCCAAAAACGGTGCGCGGGCAGGCGGGGCGGTTTTTACCGCGGTAAGGTTCTTCGCGCGCTGCGCTTCCCACAACTCCCGCGCATGGCGCGACGTGGGGAGGTGCGTGTGACGTGGGCAGCATGCGTGGGGTTGGTTCCCACAGGCATGCGTCACATCATAGTAAAGGGGCGGTTCGCGCCTTCCCCATAAACGGAGGGAGGCGTGGAGCCGCGGCCCAATTACTGAATGGGGCTGAGGCGCGGTCTTCAAGGTGTCCATTCCCCATGATCACGGGGTGGGGAGTGGTCGTCTCACCCGTCCCCTCGGTTCTGCACGTCCGCCACGTGTCTCCCATGCGCCTGGGGTGGCAAACGGTGGAGGCGGGAAACTGGGCCGTCGCTGGTTGGGGCGGCGGGTCGGTCCTGTCTCCCTGTGCCTTCCGTATCTTGATTGGCCGAGTGGGGCGACCGAGCCCCAACCCCGATCCTTTATAAAGAGCGGGAGGGGGGATGGCGTCCCGCATTCTTTCATCTTCTTCTTCCTTCAGCTTCTGCTCCTCCCTTACATCCGTCATGGAGAGAGGGAATCCCTATCCTTCAACAGTGGCGGTGAGGGTCGCCGCTCGACAACGTGTCCCTCCTTCCCCTGCCTGCGGTGGCAGAGCCAGCTGCGAGGAGAAGGGGGAGGGGGCGAGGCCGTGGGCAAGGCCGGGGCGCTCGGGGAAGAGGAGGACGGGGCGCCGCGCCGGCCTCGCCTCCGCCAGCAGCTCCTCCTCCAATGGAGGGCCATGTTGGGGATGACCCTTGTGAGTTCTTCGTCAGGCTGCGCCGGCCACCACGCCGTCGCCTTCGTCTCCCGACTCCATTTGCGCGTGAGATGGAGCTGGATGTGCCGGAATCGTTGCGGCTGCACATGAGGGGCTGCGGGATCAGTGGCACGCAGGTCCGCGTCGACTTCCCCGCCCCTCATGTGATGTATCTTCGTCGGGGATGGAAGACGTCTGCTCATATCCACCGCTTGACGGAGGGGCTCACTCTCCATTTTAAACGGATGGAGGGTGGCCTTCTCTCTGTCAAGGTCTTCGAGTGCTTTGGTACCCGTGCAAGGTGCTGCGTGGAGAGCTCTTCTGATAGTGAAGACTCCTCCTCGGGCGGGAGTGACGAGGAGGACAGCGGCAGCGACGACGAGGGTAGTAGGCGGCAGGATGACGGGTCCGATTAAGTGTTGGGTGCCGCTCCGTGCGGCACCGGCGACCCCATCATCCGCGTCGCCGGCTCCCTGAACTTCTCGGGGTCGTCTCCTTGGGCGGCTGGCGTTGGGAGGCTGTGGAAAAGGGAGAGGGTGGGCGGCAAGGCCGTCAAGTCGCAGTACGCGGGCACCGACGCCTTCGACACGTGTTGACATCCTGCCGCCTCGTCTTCGAGCTCTGCTTCCGGCGCCGCCATCACCATCTAGCCTTTGGACGGCCACCAAGATGTTCTCTTGGTGTCTTCTGCCACCCGTAGCTTGCCTAGGCACTCCTTTTGTCCCTTTCGCCTCCTTGACCTGCCTCCTGAGGAGAGGGACAAGAAAGGGATTACGGGCACCTTATCTCTTTTTAGTTTGTAAGCCTTCGGGCCTTTGTTGGATTTAAAACTTGTAATCCCATCATTCATGTTTTTCATTCCCTATGGACTGTACCTGAGTGGAATGTTTTTTTAATGAAAAAGGGATGCTTGTTGGGCCATTTGTTTGCGGGTGGAACCCACGACAAGGAGTAAATCCTTGATATCTTCAAGATAAACATTTCCTTGCCCGACAACAGGCCTTGCCGTCTCCCCACTTCGCTCGACCTTCCTCACGCCTTTGGCGGAGGCAGGGATGAGGCGGGTTCAGGCTCCTTGTTTCATCCTTTCGCTGCCGCGACTACGACCAAACTTGGCCCCAGGAACGAGCCCTAGGGCCTAGAGTTATGGGAGCACGGTAGCTTAGGGGAAAACGAGGTTTCACATACCTCAGTCCATAATGGAATGCATGATAAGGGATGAAGAACTTATCTGAAGCTGCAGTCCCCGGCAACCCTGGTTCGCCATGGGTGAATCTTTGCTCTTGCAGCCCCCGGCAATACTGGCTTGCCGGGGGCTAGATGCTGGTCTGTTCCTCTTTTTTTTCTCCCCAAGTGGTTCGACACGGATATCTGTGTGTCCTGTGAACCAAAGAAGACAAAAGAAAGACAAAGAGACACACACTCGACCTCTAAGCTAGGGGTTAGTCGCCGCTAAGCACTATCAACCCTAACCAAGGACAAGACTCGACCTAGCATGTATGCTATTACTTAGGGCGCCAGCGCTTCATTCATTTATGCTCAGGATCTGCGCCTGGCTTTGTACAGAGGGTTACATGCATCATCGACAAGGCTCGTACAAAAGGTGGCTTGCCGGGGGCCCGCAAGCCGCGCCTCACGGGTAAAACTTGCGAAGATGCTCAATGTTCCAGGAGTTACTCACCGGAACGGCATCTTTGGTCTCCAGACGGACTGCGCCGGGCCTGGTGACTCGTATTACCCGATAAGGGCCTTCCCACTTTGGTGTCAACTTGTTGGAATTCTTGGCTGATTGAACGCGCCAAAGAACAAGGTCACTTTCCTCAAAGCTTCGGGCATGAACCTTGCGGCTATGGTAGCGGTGCAAGGCTTGCTGGTAGCCCGCTGCTCTCACAGCCGCCCGAAGACGATCTTCCTCAAGGAGCGTTGCGTCATCTTGCCTCAATTGCTCTTGCTCAAGCTCGTCATAAGCGAGTACTCGAGGTGACCCGTATATGAGTTCTGTGGGGAGAACTGCTTCTGCCCCGTATACCAGAGCAAAGGGTGTCTGGCCAGTGGCTCGATTTGGTGTCGTTCTGATTGACCAAAGAACCGCCGACAATTCATCAATCTAGCGCCTTCCACTCTTGTGCAGCCTGGCAAAGGTCTTTGTCCTTAAGCCTCGCAGTACTTCAGCGTTTGCCCTCTCAGCTTGACCATTGCTTCGTGGGTGAGCAACGGAAGCGAAACAAACTTTGCTGTCGAGGTCTTGGGTATATTGCATGAAGGTGCGGCTTGTGAACTGTGTACCGTTGTCGGTGATGACCCTGTTGGGTACACCAAAACAGCACACTAGTCCCTTGAAGAATTTGACGGCTGACTGAGCTGTGACCTTCCTCTCTGCTTCCACTTCTGGCCACTTTGTGAACTTGTCGATTGCGACGTACAAGTACTCAAAGCCCCCGACAGCGTGGGGGAAAGGGCCCAGTATGTAGAGCCCCCAGACCGAGAAGGGCCAGGAGAGAGGAATGGTTTGAAGGGCTTGAGCTGGCTGATGAAGTTTCTTTGAATGGAACTGACATGCTTCACACCTGGTGACTAGTGTCGTCGCATCCTGGAGGGCAGTGGGCCAGAAGAAACCTTGCCGAAATGCCTTGCCGGCAAGGGCTCTTGACCCTATGTGGGATCCACATATGCCTTCATGTATCTCTGCCAACAACCCCAGTCCTTCCTCTTGAGGGATACACTTCAATTTCACACCATTCGACCTCTTTTTTACAGGACGTCATCGACGAACTGGTACATAGCAGATCGACGGGCTACTTTTTCCGCTTCTTCCTGCTCTTCAGGAAGTTCCCCAGTTTGGAGGAATCGGACGGTATGATGTGCCCATGCTGGAGCCTGGGGCTCGACGGCGAGGACTAAAGGCGTTTCCTCCGCTACAGGAGCGGCTGTCTCGACGGCAAGAGCTTGATGCTCCGCCGGAGCTAGCCGTCCTGTGGTGGGCTCAGTATCTCCGGCAACATCCTTGCTGGCGGCTCCGGGGAGCTTGGTGGGAAAGTACTTGTCGGGCCCTGATTTCCTCCTCTTGTTTTGCTCTGTTGATGGATCAACGGATGGCTGAGTTAGCTGAAGCAAAAAGGTACCTGGTTCCACAGGTAACTTGAGGGCAGCGCGTTTTGACAGGTAATCGGCGATATCATTCTCCGCTCGGGGAACGTATTCTGTCTGTATACCGTCAAAACGCTCTTCCAACTTTCGCACTTCATGGACGTAGGCCTTCATCAACGGGCTCTGGTAATCCTTGTTGACTTGCTTGACGACAAGTTGCGAGTCGCCTCTGACGACGAGTTTCTTGATTCCGAGGTCCGCCGCGATCCTAAGACCGGCAAGCAGCCCTTCGTACTCAGCCGTATTGTTTGTTGACACCTCCCTGGGGAAGTGCATCTGGATCACGTACTTGAGGTGCTCTCCGGTGGGCGCGACAAGCAGTACGCCAGCCCCGGCGCCCTGTAAGGAGAAAGCTCCATCAAAGTACATGATCCAGTCGCAACTTGCCTCCTTGCCGGGGAGAAGCAGTCTCTTGAGTTTCTTCGTCAGGCGTCGCGGTCCATTCCGCAACGAACTCCGCCAGGACTCGGCTTTGAATCGTCGAGGTACTCTCAAACTTGAGGCCAAAGCTGGATAGTTCCGGTGCCCACTCTACGATCCTTCCCGTTGCGTCTGGATTGTGCAATATCCGTTGCAGAGGGAGGCGAGTGACGACAGTGATTTCGTGCGCCTGGAAGTAGTGATGCAGCTTCCTCGAGGCCATAAGAAGGCCGAAGAGTAGTTTCTGCACACCGGAGTACCTTGATCTAGCCCCCTGCAGAAGGGAGCTAACAAAGTAGACCGGGTGCTACATCATCTTCTTCCTTGGCGGCACTCCAACCGGCTGCGTCGTCTCAGCATCGGTGGCATCGGGCTCCGTCGCTGCTATTACCTCATCATCAATTTCTCTCTGCGCCACTAGTGCGGCGCTGACCACCTGGTTCGTTGCCGCCACGTACAGCAGCAACGGTTCCTGTGGCCTAGGTGCAACTAGTATTGGCGCGGAGGAGAGGTACCTCTTCAAATCTTGCAATGCTGCTTCGGCTTTTGGCGTCCACTCCATCGGGCCCGCCTTTTTCAAAATCTTGAAAAAGGGAAGGGCGCACTCGGCGGACTTGGAAATGAACCTGCTCATGGCGGCAACGCAACCAGCAAGCCGACGCACATCCTTGACTCGCTTGGGCGCTTCAATCTGCTCTATAGCTTTGATCTTGTCCGGATTGGCCTCTATCCCACGCTGTGACACGAAGAACCCAAGAAGCTTGCTAGACGGGACGCCGAAGATGCACTCCTCAGGGTTCAGCTTGAGATTGATCTTGTGTAGGTTTGCAAATGTTTCTTGTAAATCTGATATGAGGGTTGCCCTGTTCTTGGTTTTGACCACTATATCATCCATATAAGCTTCCATATTTCTATGGAGCTGGGGTTCAAAACCAATCTAGACCGCCCTTGCAAACATTGAACTAGCACTCTTCAACCCGAAAGGCATCCGTACAAAGCAATACGTACCACATGGGGTGATGAATGTCGTTTTCTCTCCATCTTCCCTTGTCATGAAGATCTGGTGGTAGCCGGAGTAGGCATCGAGGAATGACAACAGATCACACCCAGCTATGGAGTCAACAATCTGGTCGATGCGCGGCAACGGGAAGGGGTCTTTGGGACAAGCCTTATTCATATCTGTGTAATCAATACACAGCCTCCACTTCCCATTTGCCTTGCGCACTACCACCGGATTGGCCAACCACGTTGGATGGAGCACTCCTCTTATCAAATCCATTGCTTCCATTTTCCGGATCTCCTCTGTGATGAACTCTTGTCGTTCCAAAGCTTGCTTTCTGACCTTCTGCTTGACGGGCCGCGCATGAGGACAGACAGCAAGGTAGTGCTCAATCACCTCCCTGGGAACGCCGGGGATGTCGGATGCTTGCCCGCAGTAAGGTGACGAGCGCGTCTTCCTATTTGTCGTCAAGGGTGGAGCTTATGGTGAAAGCTCCTCCCGTGCCGTCCTCCTTGACAGAAACCTTCTTGGTTCCCGGCAGTGTGGCCCTGGACTTCTTGTTTCTGTCGGCGGAGCTCTCTGGCACGTCCTCTACGGGAGCGCTACACTCCGAAGAGGTGCGCTTGCCGGAGTGGGTGCCTGAGGTCTCACCGGTCTTCTTCTTTTGCCTTCCCGGGGCTCCAGCGGCAGGAGCAAGCGCCTTAGCAGTGGCGGCTGCTGCAACTGCTTGTTGGTAGAGTTGGTCAGCGCAAATTAGCGCATCCTTCCTATCGGAGGGGATGGTGATGACCGTCACAGGTCCTGGCATCTTCAGGGTGTTGTAGGCGTAATGTGACGCCGCCATGAACTTGGCCAGCGCTGGGCGGCCAAGGATCCCGTTGTAGGGCAAGGGGATCTTGGCAACATCGAACATGATCCTTTCTGTCCTGTAGTTCAGATCACTTCCAAAGGTCACGGGCAGCGTGACCTTCCCCTTTGGTTGACTTTTTCCCGGGTTGACCCCCTGAAACGTGCCCGTCTCTTCGAGGTCTTCATCATAAATCTGTAATTTCTTGATCACGGCAGGCGAGATTAAGTTCAGACCGGCCCCGCCATCGACTAGCATCTTTGTCACCTTGAGGTTGCGTATTGTTGGTGAAATCAACAATGGAAAGCACCCAACTGCAGTAGTGCGATCAGGGTGATCCTCAGTGTCAAAAATGATAGGTGTGCTGGACCACTTCAGCGGCCTTTGGGCATCAAACGACGGTTCCGCCGCTCTAATCTCACGCGCCCACTGTTTAAGTTGGCGGTGAAAGGTATGCAGCGAGGCGCCGCCATCGACGCACATGGCCTCTGTAGCTTTCTGAAATTCTTGGTCACCAGACTCATCGTCCTCTTCGTGATCATCGTCTTCTGGCTTTTTGTCACGGCCCCGGGCGGGCCTCTCCTGCTGTTTATCTTTGCCGCGACGGCCCGCCTGGCCGCCACGCTTCTTGTCGGACCCCTCAGCACCGTCCTGGCCTTTCTCCTTGTCCCGCCTCTCATATTTAGCCCTCTGCTTCTCAGCAAGGAGCTCAACCTGTCGGCAGTTCTGGAGATCATGGCCTTTGGTGTGATGGATCTTGCAGTATTGCTTGTCGGAGTTTCCTGGCTTCTCGATAGCCGCCATGGCCCGGCAGGCGACACATTCGGCAATTTCCTTGCCGGGGTCATCTGCCTTGGTTTTCTTGGCGGAGCCGGCATCGTCAGATCCCTCGACGGCAAGCACAGCTTTACCTTTGCGCTTCCTGTTGCGGCGCCGGCCTTGCTTCGCCGGGGCGGCAGTATCCTCATCTGAGGAGTTGGTTTCCACGCCGGCATCTTTGCCGGGGTACTTCCTTCCCTCTTCAGCTCGGGAACATTTGTCAGCAAGAACATAGAGTTCTGCCACATCTTTCACCTTGTTCATTGCCAGCTCTTCGCGCATCTTGCGGTTACGCACGTTCTGATGGAACGCGCTGATGATGGCGGCAGGGTGAACATCAGGGATATTGTACTGTACCCGGCTGAACCTCTATATATACTTGCGTAGACTCTCGCCTCCCTTCTAGGGAATGACATGTAGGTCGCTTGCTTGGCCATGGGCTTGGTGACCTCCAGTAAAGGCGCCCACAAACTCATGGTACAAATCCGACCAGGAGGAAATAGAGTCTACCGACAAGTGCATCAACCACGACATGGCGTTGGGTTTAAGAGCCAATGGAAAGTAATTCGCAAGCACCTTATCATCGTGGGCTCCGGCGGCTTCCATCGCGATGGTGTAGATGCTGAGGAACTCAGACGGGTGAGTCTTGCCATTGTACTTTTCGCCAATGTCAGGTTTGAAGGTGCGGTGAGTGGGCCACTGGAACTGCCGCAGCTCACGGGTAAAAGCCGGACAGCCTACCTCGTAAGGTAGGCCTCCAGGGCTCTCCGGGGTCGGGTGGTTCACAGCAGGCCCTGCTCGCCTGTCTGACTGGTGGCGCGCTCCGCGTCGGCGCTCGATAGTGGTTCGAGCGTCTTCATGGGCTCGTTCCCGAAGAACTTGGCGATGGTCACAGTGGGTCCGCGGGTCAGATGATGCTATGGAGATGGTGTCGCCTGCGACGTCGCGACGAGCCGGCGTCTGCGGGACCGGATGGGGAAGAGGTGAATGCACCGTGGTCGCAGCGCCGCCGGCTTTTCCGCCACTGGTCCGCGGGACTCCATCGGAGCGTCGACCCTGGGGCCCCACCGGGCTTGGTTCGTCTTTGTTGGCCACCACAACAAGGCTTCGGATAGTGGCTCTCCATTCGTCGAGTTTCCCCGTAGTGGGAGGAAAGTCGAGGAGCAACTGCGAGCGCGCCAGGGCCTCTGCTGGCATCGGTGGCGGCGAAACCTGCACGGATCGCGACGCGCTTCGACTTCTGACCATGTCACAAGGAGCTCTATCATGACCCCGCGGTCGCATGCCTTTTTCACCAGCGCCTCGGCGAGTGGGCAGGTCTTCTACATCCCGGGAGTGGCGCTCGGGGCTCTTCCCGCGGCGACGCCCGGGATCTTCGGCGTGATTACGCCATTCATCGCGCGCTGCCTGGGAGGAGCGTGCTGTTGGCGCCGGCGTGGGAGTCTTGGAGGCCCTTGCGCCGCCTCCCAAACTCCGGCTGCTGGGATGGTGTTGGTGTTCGCGAGCAGCGCCCCGGGTCCTTTCTGCGACCGGTCCGCTGCTCGCCCGCGTCGGGACGGGCTGTCCGGCTTCCGACTGGCCAACCGCCACCGTCGTCTTCTTCTTGGGCGCCATGATGATGAAGAAGCGCCGAACTAACTGCTAAAGCCGATTCTCACAACTGCGCCCCCCTACCTGCCGCGCCAAAGATGTCGGTGGGAACGACACCTATGGGATCACAAGAATCCCTACTACGATTAGCGGGGCACGGGGTCGTGGGAAGAGCGGATCTAACAGGTAGCACACAGTTCATTTATCTAGGTTCGGGCTGCGAGGATGCGTAAAACCCTACTCCTGCTTTGGTGGATTGTATATTTGTGTTCTTGAGCTAGCTATGGGGCGTGAGGAGCTGCAAAAAGCCGAATCCTTCTCCTGGTCGCCTCGGGCCTCCTTTTATAGAAAAAGGGGTTGCCACAGTGGCACACAGGAGGTGGAAAGGGTATAGTGATGTGAGGTTATCCCTCGCATTACATGACAAGGCGCATTTAATGCGTCTTGCTTAGGTGTCCTTGCTTTATCGGGGACGGGGGAGAGATATGTCTCGTCCGTCGCCGCTCCTTCTTGTGTCGACACGCGCCCTGGCCAGCGATGCCTGAGATGCCACGTAGGTAGGCAGGCAGCTGAGGTGGCGCAGTGGTGGGTCTTCACGAAGATCTGCATGCCGCCACGCAGGTGCCTGCCCAGCTAGTTGGGTCGGCAGCTGCATGCATGCGGTTGTGGAGGTTTAGTCGGCATGGGCCTGATGGTGGCCCTGCGGGTGTCCTCGGTAAGGGCCTTGCCGGAGCCCCGGCAAGGGTATTGCCGAGGCGCCTGTTGTCATCCCCGGCAAGGCACTTGCCGGGGGCCTTGTGGTCTTCCTTGGCTGGGATCCCGCCAAGGGTTGTCGTCTCCTTAGTGCATATCTGATCTTGAATGTCTTCACAAAGATCTGCATGCCGCCACGGGGATGTCTCCCAAATCCTTGCCCTTTGGGGGCAGTGGACTCAAGGGTGACTTGCTCCGTAGGCGCGGGACGAGTCGCCACGGCAAGGGTCTTGTCAGGGCTGCTAGAACTGTCTCCCGGCAAGGATCTTGCCGGGGGAGTCCGCTTCGTCCCCTTTGCTCTTCGTTGTCTTGGCCTTGGCGTCGTTCTAGTTCTCTTGAGCTTCGGTCTTACCCTGGCTCACCTCCCTTGCCTTGCTTGGTGTGGAGGTGCACGTGGCTCAGACTGCCCGTGCACAGTTATAGGGGTACAAAAAGTGTACCCATCTTTTTGTACACCGACAGTATGTACCAGTAGCTATGTGTTTGATCTCTCTCTCTCTCGTGTTCTTGAGGTGATACGATCTTGATGTATCGCGAGCTTTGCTATTATAGTTGGATCTTATGATGTTTTCTCCCCCCTCTACTCTCTTGTAATGGATTGAGTTTCCCCTTTGAAGTTATCTTATCGGATTGAGTCTTTAAAGATTTGAGAACACTTGATGTATGTCTTGCCGTGCGTATCTATGGTGACAATGGGATATCACGTGATTCACTTGATGTATGTTTTGGTGATCAACTTGCGGGTTCCGCCCATGAACCTATGCATAGGGGTTGGCACACGTTTTCGTCGTGATTCTCCGGTAGAAACTTTGGGGCACTCTTTGAGGTTCTATGTGTTGGTTGAATAGATGAATCTGAGATTGTGTGATGCATATCGTATAATCATACCCACGGATACTTGAGGTGACATTAGGGTTTTGGTTGATTTGTGTCTTAAGGTGTTATTCTAGTACGAACTCTAGGGCTGTTTGTGACACTTATAGGAATAGCCCAACGGATTGATTGGAAAGAATAACTTTGAGATGGTTTCGTACCCTACCATAATCTCTTCGTTTGTTCTCTGCTATTAGTGACTTTGGAGTGACTCTTTGTTGCATGTTGAGGGATAGTTATATGATCCAATTATGTTATTATTGTTGAGGGAACTTGCACTAGTGAAAGTATGAACCCTAGGCCTTGTTTACTATCATTGCAATACCATTTACGCTCACTTTTATTATTAGGTACCTTGTTGTTTTTATAATTTCAGATTACAAATACTCATATCTACCATCCATATACCACTTGTATCACCATCTCTTCGCCGAACTAGTGCACCTATACAATTTACCATTGTATTGGGTGTGTTGGGGACACAAGAGACTCTTTGTTATTTGGTTCCAGGGTTGCTTGAGAGAGACCATCCTCATCCTACGCCTCCTACGGATTGATAAACCTTAGGTCGTCCACTGGAGGGAAATTTGCTACTGTCCTACAAACCTCTGCACTTGGAGGCCCAACAACGTCTACAAGAAGAAGGTTGTGTAGTAGACATCATACGGCACCTCCGCGATCTGCACATGTTCAGCTCGGTGATGTCCCATGAACTCTAGATCCAGCTGAGTGTCGAGGGAGAGTTTTGTTAGCACGACGGCATGATGACGGTGATGATGAAGCTACCAGAATAGGGCTTCGCCTAAGCACCACTACGATATGACTGAGGTGGATTATGGTGGAGGGGGGCACCGCACACGGCTAAGACAATTGTCAACTTGTGTGTCTATGGGGTGCCCCCCTTCCCCGTATATAAAGGAGTGGAGGAGGGGGAGGGTCGGCCCTCTATGGCGTGCCCTGGAGGAGTCCTACTCCCACCGGGAGTAGGATTCCCCCCTTCCCTAGTTGGACTAGGAGAGGAAGGAAGAGGGAGGAAGGAGGAAGGAAAGGGGGGCCGGCCCCCCACCCAATTCGGATTGGGCTTGGGGAGCGCGCCCCCACCTAGGCTTCCGTCTCCTCTATCCCACTATGGCCCAATAAGGCCCATATACTTCCCGGGGGGTTCCTGTAACCTCCCGGTACTCCGGTAAATGCCCGAACTCACCCGAAACCATTCCGATGTCCAAACATAGTCATCCAATATATCGATCTTTACGTCTCGGCCATTTAGAGACTCCTCGTCGTGCCTGTGATCACATCCGGGACTCCGAACAAGCTTCAGTACATCAAAACACATAAACTCATAATACCGATCGTCATCGAACGTTAAGCGTGCAGACCCTACGGATTCGAGAACTATGTAGACATGACCGAGACTCATCTCCGGTCAATAACCAATGGCGGAACCTGGATGCTCATATTGGTTCCTACATATTCTACGAAGATCTTTATCAGTCAAACCGCATAGCAACATACGTTGTTCCCTTTGTCATTGGTATGTTACTTGCCCGAGATTCAATCATCGGTATCTCAATACCTAGTTCAATCTCGTTATTGACAAGTCTCTTTCCTCGTTGTGTAATGCTACATCCCATAACTAACTCATTAGTTACATTGCTTGCAAGGCTTATAGTGATGTGCATTACCGAGAGGGCCTAGAGATACCTCTCCGGTACACAGAGTGACAAATCCTAATCTCGATCTATGCCAACTCAAAAAACACCATCGGAGACACCTGTAGAGCATATTTATAGTCACCCAATTATGTTGTGACGTTTGATAGCAAACTAGGTGTTCCTCCGGTATTCGGGAGTTGCATAATCTCATAGTCATAGGAACATCTATAAGTTATCAAGAAAGCAATAGCAGTAAACTAAATGATCATCATGCTAAGCTAACGGATGGGTCAAGTCAATCACATCATTCTCTAATGATGTGATCCCGTTCATCAAACGACAACTCTTTGTCCATGACTAGGAAACTTAACCATCTTTGATTAACGAGCTAGTCAAGTAGAGGCATACTAGTGACACTCTGTTTGTCTATGTATTCACACATGTATTAAGTTTCCGGTTAATACAATTCTAGCATGAATAATAAACATTTATCATGATATAAGGAAATATAAATAACAACATTATTAGTGCCTCTAGGGCATATTTCCTTCACTGGGCCCTCTCGATAATAGACATCATAAGCTTGCAAGAAAACGACTAAGTAGTTAGTCACGAGGTGATGTATTACAGAATGAGTAAAGAGACTTGCTGGTAATGAGATTGAACTAGGTATGAAGATACCGATGATCGAATCTCGGGCAAGTAACATACCAATGGTCAAAGGGAATTATGTATGTTGTCATAACGGTTCGACCGATAAAGATCTTCATAGAATATGTAGGAGCCAATATGGGCATCCATGTTCCGCTATTGGTTATTGACCGAAGAGGTGCCTTGGCCATGTCTACATAGTTCTCAAACCCGTAGGGTCCGCACGCTTAACGTTCGATGACGATATAGTATTATATGAGTTATGTGATTTGGTGATCGAATGTTGTTCGGAGTCTCGGATGAGATCACGGACATGACGAGGAGTCTCGAAGTGGTCGATAGGCAAAGATTGATATATAGGACGATGGTTTTCGGACACCGGAAGTGTTTCGGGGGTACCGAGTAGTTATTGGGTCACCGGAAGGGGTTCCGAACACCACCAACCCCCCCCCCCCGGCAAAAGATATGGGCCTTATGGGCCAAGAGGGGAAACGCACCAGCCACAAAGGGCTGGTGCACCATTCATATGGGCCGGCCTAAGGGGGAGAAGGAAAGGGGAGAAGGGAAAGGTAAGTGTGGATTAGGATTCACACTTCCTTCCCTCTCCCCCCTGTTTCCTTCCCCCTCGACAAACATGGCAGGGGGCGCGGCCAAGGGCAGGAGCCAAAGTAGGATTCGGACCAACTTGGGGCGCCCCTTGGCCTCTCCCATCTCCCTCCCACCTATATATATGAGGAGGGGTGCGCCTAGCACACCCCAGACAATTGTTTAGCCGTGTGCGGCGCCCCCCTCCACCGTTTACACCCCCGGACATATTTCTGTAGTTCTTAGGTGAAGCCTTGCGAGCATCACTTGACCATCACCGTCACCATGCCGTCGTGCCGATGGAAATCATGTACTACCTCGACGTCTTGCTGGATAAAGAAGGCGAGGGACATCACCGAGCTGAACGTGTGAAGAATGCGGAGGTGTTGTGCATTCGGTACTTGATAGGTTGAAGCGCGAAGAAGTTTGACTACATCAACCGCATTGAGAAATGCTTCTGCTTACGGTCTACGAGGGTACATAGACACACTCTCTCCCTCGTTGCTATGCATCCCCATGGATAGATAATTGTGTGCACATAGAAAAAAAATTGTTTTCCATACAACGATTCCTAACATGGAAAGGTGGTGGGGCCACCCAAGGAGGCAGCCATTTTCATTCATGGCCTTGGGGGGGGGCCATGGGGCTTCCCACCATTTGGTGCTCCACTTGCCTCCCCATTTTGCCCTTATGTACTTCCTCCGTCTGGTGAAGAGTGTACATCTAGAGATTTTAGAACAAATTATGGAGTAAAGTAAAAAATACATTGGAAAAGTGCAAGCCATCATCTCTCTCCTCTTTAATTAATCAACCGCCAATGAGCTAAGTGCATGTAGAAATTAAGAAGACCATGTGTAGATTTTTGTATTGGTCTTGATTACCGTGTGATGAGAGAGAAGTATTTTTTTCTACTTTAAAGTGCATTGGGAAGATAGAAGTACACTCTTTTGTGGACAAATTTTGAAGCAAAATGTACACTCTTTACCGGACGGAGGAAGTACATAAAGCATGGGAACTTTGGGTGTTTCATCTGGCACACTACCCTTGGTTTTCCTATAAATAGAGGTGGAGAGGAGCTCTCCACACTCACTCTTTCTCAAATACAAGTGCCATTGCAATGATCTGGCTTCTCTCTCCCTCCCTGCGAAATAGTTTCTTAGAGCCGAAAGGCTATCTGAGTTCCGGTGGGAACTAGTTCTGGATGGTGATGCCCTGCCGGATAGATGACACGGTATGTGTGCAACTCTGTAGAGAGGTCATAGTTTCGATCTTTGTGCCTGAAGGGCTGTTTTGAGAGTGCCTCCCGAAGGGCTGTCCAAGTGACGGTCTGAGTTCTGTGAGTCCTCCTGAAGGGTTGTCCGAGTGACCTTCTGAGTTTGAGGGTCCTCCCGAAGGGTTGTCCGCGACACCGTCTGAGGGACTGTCTGACCGCCTCCCGGAGGGCTGTCCGTGGGCCAGATGAGGGAGTACATCCTCGCAGTTGAGAGGTTGTAAATCCTAACTGCGAGGATCTGCACCGCCGATCGTCATCGACTCTACTTCCGCTGCACTACGAGTTGGTAACGAAAAGATCAAACCTTGTATACAGTCGTCATAGTGGTCCTGGGCTGGTGCGCAGGTCGGAATTTTTTTGTTTTCTGCCTCATTACCCTACAATCATGTCAGTGACAAGTAGACCAACTCCTGCCTGCATGTACTACTATTACTCCACACATCGACCGCTATCTAACATGCATCTAGTGTATTAATTTAACAAGAACGGAGTAACGCCTTAAGCAAGATGACATGAGGTAGAGGGATAGATCCAATCAATATGAACAAACTCCACCTTTTTATCCTTAATGGAAACAATACAAATATGTGGCATGTCCCCTTCTGTCACTGGGAATAAGCATCGCAAGATTGAACCCATTACAAAGCACCTCTCCATGGCAAGAAAAATCAATCTAGTTGGTCAAACCAAATGAATAGATCAGAGATAAATACAAAGCTATCTTAATCATGCATAAAAGAGTCCATAAAAGACTCAAATAATATTCATAGATAATCTGATCATAAATCCGCAATTCATCGGATTTCATGAAACGCACTGTAAAAGAAGATTACATCAAATCAACTATCACCCAAATCATCCCAAAGGTCTTACTTGGCACAAACACTAACTAAAATACTAAAACATAATCATAATAGAATTATAATTGCATATTTATTGAAAAACATAACCAAAACAAAAAATAAAAAAATAAAATTGGGTTGCCTCCCAACAAGCGTTATTGTTTTACGCCCCTAGCTAGTCATATTGCATAGATCTAGGTATTGTCATTTTTGGTATTCAATCCATAAGTGGCCTCATAATAGATTCATATGGAAACTTAATTTTCTTTCTTGGAAAGTGTCCCATGCCCTTCCTTAACGGAAATTGAAATCTAATGTTTGATTCTTTCATATCAATAATTGCACCAATCGTTCTAAGGAAAGTTCTACCAAGAATGATAGGGCATGTAGGATTGCAATCTATATCAAGTACAATAAAATCTACTGGCACATAATTCCTATTTGCAATAATAAGAACATCATTAATTATTCCCATAGGTTTCTTAATAGTGAAATCCACTAAGTGCAAATTTAAAGAACAATCATCAAGTTTGTGGAAACCTAGCACATCACATAAAGTTTTTGGAATAGTGGAAACGCTAGCACCCAAATCACACAAAGCATTGCACTCATAATCTTTAATCTTAATAGTAGGTTCTCATTCATCATAAAGCTTTTTAGGGATTGAAACTTTCAACTCAAGCTTTTCTTCAAAAGATTTCATCATGGCATTAACGATATGTTTAGTAAAAGCTTTATTTTGATTATAAGCATGAGGTGAATTAAGCATAGATTGTAACAAGGAAATACAATCAATCAAAAAACAATTATCATAATTAAAATTCTTGAAATCCAAAAGAATGGGCTCATCACTAGTTATAGTTTTGACCTCGCTAAACCCACTTTTATCTATTTTTTTCATTGAGATTTTCACCCTCCAAATTATTGGGACGCCTTCTGATGAAAAGACACTTAGATCGAAAGGATCCAACCTGAAGACACACAGACGTAGACAAACGAAGAGCGGATCCGAGTAGATCCACCAAAGACAACCACGATATGACAGCTCCCGGGCTTGCCCAAAGTTGAGGTACACATGACGGGGCAGCTGAAATTTTCTGCTCGACGCTTTTATCACTGATCCCAATTCCTATTTGGCGCTTGGGCGTCACTTATATGGAATCCTATTTGGTGTTTTATGTGCCAAATACAGGTAATCCCGCAAACAGGTGCCCATGTCACCATAAATGGGCTGGCCCATGTAAGATGTCGTTGTACGAGCACTGTACACCCGCAAAAAAAGTGGTATGAGCACTGTTTTCGGTTTTGGGAAGCTTCCAGAAGCTTCTAGGCCGAATATTTAGGAAAGTTTCGGCCTAGGCTTTTTGTTTGTTTCTTTCTTTTCCTTCACCTTTTAAATTTAATTTTCATGAACTTTTATTTTAAACTTTATGAAGTTATTGAAATCACAAACAATTTTCAAATTTATGAGTTTATTTTAAAAAGAACATTTTTGAATTCAGGAACATTTTTGAATTCACGATATTTTTTCTAATTCGTGAACTTCCTTGGAATGTTTTCAAATTTATAAACTCCTTTTGACGTCGTGAACTTTTTTCGAATTGGTGAATTTTTCAAATTCCTGGACTTTTTAAATTTGTGCACTTTTTTTAGAATTCACGAACATGTTCTGAATTTTCTCAAATAAATAAATTTTTGAACTTTTTCCAGTTATGTGAACTTTTTCCTAAATAAAAAAAAGGGTCAACACTTGTCCAGGTCAACTGAACCCGTCAAGAACGACCAGGTCAACCACGTGAAATGAGCGAACAAAAACCTGTGTGCGACGAGTCGGCGTGCGCTTGCTTGATGGGCCGGCCGAAGCATGCGGGGGGTGTGAGCGCCAGCCCGCTAACCGAGGCCGAACGCGCCGAATAGGAGCTCTCGCCATTTATAGGCTTATCTGTTACATGGCGCACACCGTCCCAGTACAGCCGTTGGAAAGAGCCGGCCAATGTAGGTTGCGAAGGTTTTGCACGATCTAGTTAGGTGAAGCTTCTTCCCGTAAAAAAATGTTAGGTGAATCTTCCAAACGGTTTTGTGAAATTTCTAGATTTTCGAACTAGGGTTTTCCCTATGTATTTTTTGCATTCATTTTCCTTTCCACTTTTCTTTTTTATGATCTTTTTTCTAATTAATAATTTTTTATTCATGGTTTTTTTCAAATTCACAAATTGTTTACAATTTTGTGAAATGTTTTTCAAATACATGAATATTTTTAGAATTTATGAACCTATTTCAAATTCACTACTCTTTTAAATTAGGATTTTTTTTCAAAATCACAAACTTTTTTTCTATCCCTACAAAGCTTCATGTTAACTTTTGTTTTGATAATTCATGATTTTTTTTTAAATTCGCAAAAACATAATCATTTTGTGAACTTTTTTAATCTGTGAACATGTTTTGAAATCCATGTAATTTTTCTGAAATCCATGAACTTTCTTTAAATTTATGAACCTTTTTACATAAACTTCTAGAAAAATATGATTTCATTCAAATTCGTGAAACTTTACAAATTTGTGAACTTTTT
The DNA here is from genome assembly GCF_002162155.2 of Triticum dicoccoides. Lineage (NCBI taxonomy): Eukaryota > Viridiplantae > Streptophyta > Magnoliopsida > Poales > Poaceae > Triticum > Triticum dicoccoides. Next base: position 71,786,210 of record NC_041392.1, read on the forward strand.
TAAAAATTGTGAAAAAATTCAAATGCCAATTTTTTAGATTTTCATTCTTTCGTTTATTTTTTGAAAAATCCACCTCCAAATGATCAATGAGTAGAAGGAGCGAGCTTGGGGAGACGACCCTGAGCATGCTTGTTGATCGCGTTTGGTGGGCAGCTCATCTTAGTGAGGCTGTGAGGGCCAGGTCGCTAGCCAGCGCATAAGGCGCTGACTAGGAGCTCTTATCATCGATTAAGTTTTTTTTTTTACCCTGACAAGTGTCAAACGTCAGGTACAAGTACATGGCAACTCCGAACGTTTTCTACAGCAAGTTTAGTTACGTGAGGATGACACCTTTAGATGGCAAGTATGCCAACTTTCGTGTTTCAATTTATTTTGTTAGAAACTTGCCATGTGTCACTGGAATTTGTCATCATTGCATGACTGAAATTGCCATTGAAAAACGTCAGGGCCGAACTGCCACGCACCTTACTGTGGCACTTATCATTTAGGTTTTTTAGGGGTCAACATCGATTACTTCAATCTTCGTGAGCGATGATGTAGATTACCTCAATCTTTGTGCGCATCGCTCACAATGTTCCCCCATTGGGCCAGCCCTTGCAACCCTTCTGCTATTTCAGTTTTAAAAGTTTCTAGATGATTCCAATTTTTTTTGCTTTTTGCATTTATGTGTTCGGTTTTTCTACCGGTTTTGTTCTTTTTCTCCCTGCCGCTTATTTCTGCTTTTTTTATTTTCCATTTTCTTTTTTCTTTTTCTTTTTTCATTTCAAAATTAATGAACAGTTTTTGAATGCATGAAATTTTTTTAAATTTGTAAACATTATCAAACTCATCATTTTTTAAATTGCAAAAGTTTTTAAATTGTGAATTTTTTTAAAAAAACCATGAACAATTTTCAAAACATGATTTCTTTGCAAATTCATGAGAAATTTTGAAATTCATGATTTTTTTTCTAGTATGTGAACTTTTCAAAATGTGTGAATATGTTTTTTGAAATAGAAGTTACATTTTTGAGCCAACACCTGTTGGTTTCTCTAGATGGTCTTTTTAGCTGGAGTCGTTCGCTCATTATTTTGGCCGCAGCTCACACTAGCCACGCATGAGTGTCGGTTGGCTAAGTTGAGTTTGCGCACTCGCATAAATTCACTGCACGCATGAAGTGTTGGATGTAGCTGTTGGGCTCGGTCTTTGGAGACGGGCCCATCGAAAGCTCGTGCAAGGCAATTTAAGGTGGCTCGAACACAAAGACATAAAGGGAAGAACACAAAAAATCCTATATATTTTATTATTATTAATCGAAGTGAGTATGCAAGATTTTCTTAAGCATGCCAACACATAGCTATAATTTATCGAACTACTTCAGACAAGTTATAGGAAATGTATGGCCAAGTGTGACATCGTTAATCCTAGATCTGGCTAGATATCTCAAGCCCTTACTTACATCCTCGGGCGACTAGCAACTCATGGTTGTGTTGGCTAGCATGGCGTCCCCAGCATGAAGATCAAGAGTGGGAAGAGTGGAGGCACCCAACCATGGAAATTGTGGGAGCCCCAACAAAAAAGGTGGGATGGCAGGGCCGCGAGGAGATGGTGAAGAAGAAATATGAGATAAGATATAATTCATGGAATAGTGATGTTTTTAACAAGGGGCCGAGATGCACCCTAGGTTTTTATTGAAGAAACCACACACAAGAAACAGAAAAACAAACACGAAAGAAAAGGACAATTTGAGGTGAGTCATTTTCAATGCATGGCCGCATTTTGAGGTGAGTCATTTTCGATGCATGGCCGCATTTTGAGGTGAGTCTTTTACCATGTCAACATGTAAGTCCCCTACCTAGGAAGGATAGTCTTGTTCACTCGAGGAGAATATTTTCCATGATCATACCCCAACCATGTCATCCATGAATAGGCTTCGTAAGATTTCATAGAGTGGAAATTGAACAAGTCATGTGACATGATCCATTTCTCTATTTACTACACTTGCCTTTCTATTATAGTATGGAAATGTATTCGTTTTCTTTCCATCCATCATGATCCACAATACTATCAGAGTAAAAGAAGGGCTTGTGGAATTAACATGATAGGTTAGGGTTAGCTAGACTATTAACCCACAAAAAAAGGGTTAGCTAGACTATTGGTGTCAAACTCTAGGCTAACAATTTGAAGCGTATGAAAGAGGGGACAATCCCATCCATTCCTAAACACATAATTCACCGTGACCTCCAAAGTCTGTAAACGACCGATAATCTGACTCGCAACACAAACTCAATAGCTGCCTATATGCAACTCATTAATTACGTTTCTGGAAAAAAACAGAAGCTCATTAATTAGGTTGTAAATTGTGATCAATATATACAAGTAAACAAAAACATAATTAAGTTTACATGTTCGTTCATAATATACTTGATCTTCTCTTACCTTGTTAAGATCGGTAATTAGACTCACAAACAAACTACATCTGCTGCTATATAACAATATTTGTGACAACACCACAAAAAAATGGTTCTAAGCAGGTTTTTGCTTCAAATTGCGCCAAAAGGGCTTTGATCGTCACGCATGGACTGAAAATACTGTTGACGCTGCCTGGTGCAAAACAATAAACATGAATTTAGAAATGTAATTAACTGTGACTTGCTTTTCATGCGATTGAGCAAATGGATTTTCTTAATTATTTAAGCGACACATGAATTACAATACTTACTGCATGCAGCGGACGAGACAGTAGATGTTATTCATCCTCATGCTCCTGCTGGCGCAACTCAAGGTCGATATTTGGTTCACGTACTCTAGTCGACAACAATAACCCGGCAGCAGCTTTTGAGGTGCTTCCACCGGCTTGCTGCTCACTCGATGCCATGGCCCCGGAAAGCTAATAACACACATTAATAGTTTGTCAAGTATCAGCTTCCTTCGATGCTTGCAATAAAAAAAATGAAGCTAGTATGATCAATGTCATATTAGCCAGGGCTCTTATATAATTTGCGACCAGTTCCAACACCTTTTAAATAAATTATGCGGTTGCATCGCGTTTCTAGTTTGTCCAACACATTATGACCTTTTCTGAAAGATTTATATTTTTACTTGAATCTGTGTTAGAACTTAGACACGCCAATACACTATATAGGATGTGAAGTGTTGAATAAAATCCACCCGAGAAAATGTGTGTGGGTTCATTCTTAAAAAAAAATGTGTGTGAATTCTATATTGATCCTTCAAATTTGTCTCCTCTTTTTCAAATCATATATATGCGGTCATGTATTTCGATGACTTGCTAATGCATATGTTATAGCATGTGATTCATCAATGATTAATTTCAAAGTATATCTGGACTTTACAGATGACAAGCTAGGATATATTAGCTACTAGCATTTCTTACCTTCTTCTGTAACTCTATGTTGTGCTCATGAGCAATGCTCAATTTCTTACCAAGCTCTATATTTTCCTTCTGAATAAGAAATCCCTGCAAAAGCAAATTCCATCTCATCATACCTTGGCTGTTAATAACAGACACATATACGATAATTGAAACGAACTGAGCTAATTTAACACCAACAGCTGCAGAAGCAAGAACATGAAGATGATGTAGTGAACCTTTTGGTTGAGTTCGTGGATCTCCGCAGCCATAATTTGCTCCTAAAGAAATCAATTGTAAGTAAAGTATGTATGAAACAAAAATAGAAAAAAGGGAAAAGGGAAAGAGAAGGGCAAAGAAAAGGCCACCTTCCTCTTTCTTACGGAATGTAAGCTCATCTCAACTTGGTTCACCAGAAACTGCAAATCTCGAACAGTGGTACCAGATAGCTCCTCTCCCAAGAGTTGCCTAACATCATATCAGGGCACATGATTTAACGGTATAACTAGCTAGTAGCTACCTAGCTAGCTTCTCAATTCATTACAACTGAATACATGGATTTTCACTGGCATAGTGTCCAGGTGAGAGATCTTGACATGCATGCATGGCAGTATGGCACACTATTTTCATTCAATTAATTTGCATATGAAACCACCCAAACAACAACTTCTGAATAGCTATACTAATTGGCATTTCACTTCAATGCATGGGTGATACAATCTAAAGTACATTAATATTACCTATTATTATGTTGTAAGTTCTGCACTTGCTGCCTCAAGGTTGTAACCTCCCTCTGCCATAACTGCCCAACAAATAGAGATGAAATAAGATACTAACTACAAGGATACTAAATACAAGCACACCAAATTAATTAGAGGTCCATAACATTGCTTCCTTGTGTGGTCTACTAGTGCACATCGTATATACCTAGGAGAGTGATCCCACTAACTTATTTATCTCAACATCCACAGACCTATTTATTTCCTTTTAATAAAAATGGTTGTGCGCATCATGATGATGCAGAGGACGGGGTATTTCCCCTTTTCAAAAAAATGCAAGCTTGCGTGAGCAAATACCAAGCACCACATGCAACCATGCATCCGAAAATATTTTTCATTTATTATTCTACTTATATTCAATAAATATTTTAAAACTATATATAATCAAATATAATAAATCATATATATTTAAAATTTGTTTCACGTGTTATAATTCTACATATCTCGATTGATGGGCACCTTGTGGCCCATAAGGGAACATATAGAAACTTTGGCTAAAAAGGTCACCACTGATGAGCCCGCTGATGAATTTCTATAGACGATGGACGAGCCTATAAGGGGACATATAGAAAATTCAGCTGAAAAGTCACCACTGATGCCCCCCTTAGCGATAAGTTACTATACGCAACAGCCGAGACTAGTGACAAACCAAAAACAAGGGCCCATATGTGGTATAGAACTCACCGCCGCTAGTTTACAGTAGACACAAATCGGTCGGTGTCACTGCTAAAATTGAATATTCGAGTCTTGCCACTCAAACTTCCGTATTTTCATTTGTGCCATTAGGGATTGCGATAAAATTAGTTGCATACCCCTGTGTGCCATCTTAGTGAGTTGTCGTTGCGACATCGTCTCGTTTGGCTCGTTCCTTTACATTTGGGACCCACCACTTGGCTGAAGGAAATATGCCCTAGAGGCAATAATAATGTTGTTATTTATATTTTCTTATATTATGATAAATATTTATTATTCATGCTAGAATTGTATTAACCGGAAACTTAGTACATGTGTGAATACATAGACAAACAGAGTGTCCCTAGTATGCCTCTACTTGACTAGCTCGTTAATCAAAGATGGTTAAGTTTCCTAGCCATGGACATGTGTTGTCATTTGATGAACGGGATCACATCATTAGAGAATGATGTGATGAACAAGACCCATCAGTTAGCTTAGCATTATGATCGTTCAGTTTTATTGCTACTGTTTTCTTCATGACTTATACATGTTCCTCTAACTATGAGATTATGCAACTCCCGAATACCGGAGGAACACCTTGTGTGCTATCAAACGTCACAACGCAACTGGGTGATTATAAAGATGCTCTACAGGTGTCTCCGATGGTGTTTGTTGAGTTGACATAGATCGAGATTAGGATTTGTCACTCCATCTATCAGAGAGGTATCTCCGGGCCCTCTCGGTAATGTACATCACTATGAGCCTTGCAAGCAATGTGACTAATGAGTTAGTTGCGGGATGATGCATTATGGAATGAGTAAAGAGACTTGCCGGTAATGAGATTGAACTAGGTATGATGATACCGACGATCGAATCTCGGGCAAGTAACATACCGACCACAAAGGGAACAACGTATATTGTTATGCGGTTTGACCGATAAAGATCTTCGTAGAATATGTAGGAACCAATATGAGTATCTAGGTTCTGCTATTGGTTATTGACCGGAGATGAGTCTCGGTCATGTCTACATAGTTCTCGAACCCGTAGAGTCCGCACGCTTAACGTGTTGTGACAATTTGTATTATGAGTTATGTGATTTGATTACCGAAGTTTGTTCGGAGTCCCGGATGAGATCGGGGACATGACGAGGAGTCTCGAAATGGTCGAGACGTAAATATCGATATATCGGAAGGCTATATTCGGACATCGAAAAGGTTCCGAGTGATTCGGGTATTTTTCGGAGTATCAGAGAGTTACGGGAATTCGTATTGGGCCTTAATGGGCCATACGGGAAAGGAGAGAAAGGCCTCAAGGGTGGCCGTGCCCCTTCCCCATGGACTTGTCCGAATTGGAATAGGGAAAGGGGCGTCCCCTTCCTTCCTTCTCCTTCTCCCTTCCTTTTTTCCTATTCCATGTGGGAGGTGGAATCCTACTAGGACTAGGGGGTCCTAGTAGGACTCCACACTTTGGGCGCGCCCTATGAGGGCCGGCCTCCTCCTCCCTCCATCCTTTATATACGTGGCCAGGGGGCACCCCATAGACACACAAGTTGATCATTGATCTCTTAGCCGTGTGCGGTGCCCCCCTCCACCATAACCACATCGGTCATATCATCGTAGTACTTAGGCGAAGCCCTGCGCCGGTAGCTTCATCATCACTGTCATCATGCTATTGTGCTGACGAAGCTCTCCCTCGACACTCTGCTGGATCGTGAGTTCGTGGGACGTCTCCGAGCCGAAAGTGTGCAGATCGCGGAGGTGTCATACTTTCGGTACTAGGATCGGTCGGATCGTGAAGACGTATGACTACATCAACCGCGTTGTCATAACGCTTCCGCTTATGGTCTACGAGGATACGTAGACAACACTCTTTCCCTCTCGTTGCTATGCATCACCATGATAGATCTTGTGTGTGCGTAGGAATTTTTTTTAAAATTACTGCGTTCCCCAACAGTGGCATCCGAGCCAGGTCTATGCGTAGATGTTATATGCACAAGTAGAACACAAAGGAGTTGTGGGCGTGGGTATATACATATTGCTTGCCGTCACTAGTTGATTCTTGATTCAGCGGTATTGTTGGATGAAGCGGCTCGGACCAACATTACGCTTACGCGAGACTGGTTCTACCAACGTGCTTCACACACAGATGACTAGTGGGTGTTTGTTTCTCCAACTTTAGTTGAATCAGATTCAATGAACAGGGTTCTTTCTGAAGATCAAAAAGCAATCACTATACCGCATTGTGGTTTTTGATACGTAGGTAAGAACGGTTCTTGCTCAGCCCATAGTAGCCACGTAAAACTTGCAACAACAAAGTAGAGGACGTCTAACTTGTTTTTGCAGGGCATGTTGTGATGTGATATGGTCAAGACGTGATGAGATATAAATTGTTGTATGAGATGATCATGTTTTGTTAAAGTTATCGGCAACTAGCATGAGCCTCATGGATGTCTCTTTGTTGCATAAGATGCAAGCGCCATATAATTGCTTTACTTTATTGCTATGCGATAGCAATAGTTGCAAAAGCAATAGTTGGCGAGATGACCCTGTGACGACACGTTGATAAATATCAAGATGATGGAGATCATGGTGTCATGCCGGTAACGATGGTGATCATGATAGTGCTTTGGAGATGGAGATCAAAGGCACAAGATGATGATGGTCATATCATATCACTTATATTGATTGCATGTGATGTTTATCCTTTATGTATCTTATTTTTCTTAGTTCGGCGGTAGCATTATAAGATGTTCTCTGACTAAATTTCAAGGTATAAGTGTTCTCCCTGAGTATGCACCGTTGCTACAGTTCGTCGTGCCAAGACACCACCTGATGATCGGGTGTGATAAGCTCTACGTTCACATACAGCGAGTGCAAGCCAGTTTTGCACACGCAGAATACTCGGGTTAAACTTGGCGAGCCTAGCATATGCAGATATGGCCTCGGAACACTGAGACCGAAAGGTCGAGCGTGAATCATATAGTAGATATGATCAACATAGTGATGTTCACCATTGAAAGCTACTCCATCTCAACGTGATGATCGGACATGGTTTAGTTGATATGGATCACGTGATCACTTAGATGATTAGAGGGATGTCTATCTAAGTGGGAGTTCTTAAATACTATGATTAATTGAACTTTAATTTATCATGAACTTAGTCCTGATAGTATTTGCATATCTATGTTGTAGATCAATTGCTCGCATATAGCTTCCCCATTTTATCTATGATATGTTCCTAGAGAAAACTATGTTGAAAGATGTTAGTAGCAATGGTGCGGACTAGCTCCGTGATATGAGATTATCCTCATTGCTGCACAGAAGAATTATGTCCTTCATGCACCGCTAGTGAAGGACCTATTGCAGGAGCAGATGCATACGTTATGAACATTTGGCAAAGCTCGGTATGATGACTACTTGATAGTTTAGTGCACCATGCTTTACGGCTTAGAACCGGGACTTCAATAATGTTTTGAACGCCACGGAGCATATAAGATGTTCCAAGACTTGAAATTGGTATTTCATACGCATGCCCATGTCAAGAGGTATAAGACCTCTGACAGTACTTTGCCTGCAAGATGGAGGAGAATAGCTCAACCAGTGAGCATGCGCTCAGATTGTCTGGGTACTACAATTACTTGAATCAAGTGGGAGTTAATCTTCCAAATAAGATAGTAATTGACAAGTTTTCTCTAGTCACTATCACCAAGTTAGTAGAACTTCGTGATGAACTATAATATGCAAGGGATGACGAAAAACAATTCCCGAGCTCTTCGCGATGCTGAAATCGACGAAGGTAGAAATCAAGAAAAGCATCAAGTGTTGATGGTTGAAAAGACCACTAGTTTCAAGTAAAAGGGCAAGGGAAAGAAAGGAAACTTCAAGAAGAATGGCAAGCAAGTTGCCACTCCCATGAAGAAGCCCAAAGATAGACCCAAGCCTGAAACTGAGTGCTTCTACTGCAAAGGAAATGGTCACTGGAAGCGGAACTGCCCTAAGTACTTGGTGGATAAGAAAGATGGAAAAGTGAACAAAAGTATATATGATATACATGCTATTGATGTGTACTTTACTAGTGTTCATAGTAACCCCTAGGTATTTGATACCGATTCAGTTGCTATGATTAGTAACTCGAAACAGGAGTTACAAAATGAACAGAGACTAGTTGAGAGAAAAGTGGCGATGTGTGTTGGAAGAGATTCCAAGGTTGATAAGATCACCATCGCACACTCCCTTTACATTCGGGATTAGTGTTGAACCTAAAATAAATGTTATTTGGTGTTTGCGTTGAGCATAAATATGATTGGATCATGTTTATTGCAATATGGTTATTCATTTAAGTCAAAGAATAATTGTTGTTCTATTTACATGAATAAAACCTTCTATGGTCATACACTCAATATAAATGGTTTATTGAATCTTGATCGTAGTGATACACATATTCATAATATTGAAGCCAAAAGATGCAAAGTTAATAATGATAGTACAACTTATATGTGGCACTGCCGTTTAGGTCATATTGGTGTAAAGCGCATGAAGAAACCCCATGTTGATGGACTTTTGGAATCACTTAATTATGAATCACTTGATGCTTGCGAACCATGCCTCATGGGCAAGATGACTAAGACTCCATTCTTCAGAACAATGGAGCGAGCAACAGACTTGTTGGAAACAATACATACTGATGTGTGCGGTCCAATGAGTGTTGAGGCTCATGGCAGGTATCGTTATTTTCTGACCTTCACAGATGATTTGAGCAGATATGGGTATATCTACTTAATGAAACATAAGTCTGAAACATTTGAAAAGTTCAAATAATTTTAGAGTGAAGTGGAAAATCATCGTAACAAGAAAATAAAGTTTCTATGATCTGATCGCGGAGGCGAATATTTGAGTTACGAGTTTGGTCTTCATTTGAAACAATGTGGAATATTTTTCACAACTCACGCCACCTGGAACACCACAGCATAATGGTGTGTCCGAACGTTGTAATTATACTTTATTAGATATGGTGCGATCTATGATGTCTCTTACCGATTTACCACTATCGTTTTGGGGTTATGCATTAGAGACAGATGCATTCACGTTAAATAGGGCACCATCTAAATCCGTTGAGATGACATCGTATGAGCTATGGTTTGGCAAGAAACCAAAGCTGTCGTTTCTTAAAGTTTGGGGTTGCGATGCTTATGTGAAAAAGTTTCAAACTGATAAGCTCGAACCCAAATCGGAGTAGTGCGTCTTCATAGGATACCCAAAAGAAACTGTTGGGTACACCTTCTACCACAGAATCAAAGGCAAGATATTTTGTTGCTAAGAATGGATCCTTTCTAGGGAAGGAGTTTCTCTCGAAAGAAGTGAGTGGGAGGAAAGTAGAACTTGATGAGGTAATTGTACCTTCTCCCAAATTGGAAAGTAGTTCATCATAGAAATCAGTTCCAGTGATTCCTACACCAATTAGTGAGGAAGATAATGATGATGATCATGAAACTTCAGATCAAGTTACTACCGAACCTCGTAGGTCAAATAGAGTACGGTCCGCACTAGAGTGTTATGGTAATCCTGTTCTGGAAGTCATGTTACTTGACCATGACGAACCTACGAACTATGAGGCAGCGATGATGAGCCCAAGTTCTGCAAAATGTCTTGAGGCCATGAAATCTGAGATGGGATCCATGTATGAAAACAAAGTGTGGACTTTGGTTGACTTACCCGATGATCGGTAGGCCATAGAGAATAAATGGATCTTCAAGAAGAAGACTGACGCTGACGGTAATATTACTGTCTACAAAGCTCGACTTGTTGCAAAAGGTTTTTGACAAGTTCAAAGAGTTGACTACGATGAGACCTTCTCACCCGTAGCGATGCTTAAATCCGTCTGAATCATGTTAGCAATTGCCGCATTTTATGATTATGAAATTTGGCAAATGGACGTCAAAACTGCATTCCTTAATGGATTCCATAAAGAAGAGTTGCATATGATGCAACCAGAAGGTTTTGTCGATCCTAAAGGTGCTAACAAAGTGTGCAAGCTCCAGTGATCCATTTATGGGCTAGTGCAAGCCTATCGGAGTTGAAATATATGCTTTGATAGTGTGATCAAAGCATATGGTTTTATACAGACTTTTGGAGAAGCCTGTATTTACAAGAAAGTGGGTGGGAGCTCCGTAGCATTTCTGATATTATATGTAGATGGCATATTGTTGATCGGAAATGATACTGAATTTCTGAATAGCATAAAAGGATACTTGAATAAGAATTTTTCAATGAAAGACCTCGGTGAAGCTGCTTACATATTGAGCATCAAGATCTATAGAGATAGATCAAGACGCTTGATATATTTTCAATGAGTACATGCCTTGACAAGATTTTGAAGTAGTTCAAAATGGAACAGTCAAAGAAGGAGTTCTTGCCTGTGTTGCAAGGTGTGAAGTTGAGTAAAGACTCAATACCCGGCCATGGCAGAAAATAGAAAGAGAATGAAAAGTCATTCCCTATGCCTCAGTCATAGGTTCTATAAAGTATGATATGCCAGACATATTGTGTACCTCACCATAAGTTTGGCAAGAGGGTACCATAGTGATCCAGGAGTGGATCACTGGACAGCGGTCAAAAATATCCTTAGTGGAATAAGGAAATGTTTCTCAGTTATGGAGGTGACAAAGAGTTCGTCGTAAAGAGTTACGTCGATGCAAGCTTTGACACCGATCTGGATGACTCTAAATCTCGATCTAGATACATATTGAAAGTTGGAGCAATTAGCTAGAGTAGCTCCGTGCAAAGCATTGTAGACATAGAAAATTTGCAAAATACATAAGGCTCTGAATGTGGCAGACCCGTTGACTAAATTTCTCTTACAAGCAAAACATGATCACTCTTTGGGTGTTAATCACATAGCGATGTGAACTATATTATTGACTCTAGTAAACCCTTTGGGTGTTAGTCACATTGAGATGTGAACTAATCACATAAAGATGCGAACTATTGGTGTTAAATCACATGACTATGTGAACTAGATTATTGACTCTAGTGCAAGTGGGAGACTGAAGGAAATATGCCCTAGAGGCAATAATAATGTTGTTATTTATATTTCCTTATATCATGATAAATGTTTATTATTCATGCTAGAATTGTATTAACCGGAAACTTAGTACATGTGTGAATACATAGACAAACAGAGTGTCCCTAGTATGCCTCTACTTGACTAGCTCGTTAATCAAAGATGGTTAGGTTTCCTAGCCATGTACATGTGTTGTCATTTGATGAACGTGATCACATCATTAGAGAATGATGTGATGGACAAGACCCATCCATTAGCTTAGCATAATGATCGTTCAGTTTTATTGCTACTACTTTCTTCATGACTTATACATGTTCCTCTAACTATGAGATTATGCAACTCCCAAATACCGCAGGAACACCTTGTGTGCTATCAAACGTCACAACGTAACTGGGTGATTATAAAGATGCTCTACAGGTGTCTCTGTTAGTGTTTGTTGAGTTGGCATAGATCGAGATTAGGATTGTCACTCCATCTATCGGAGAGGTATCTCTGGGCCCTCTCGGTAATGTATATCACTATGAGCCTTGCAAGCAGTGTGACTAATGAGTTAGTTGCGGGATGATGCATTACGAAACGAGTAAAGAGACTTGCTAGTAACAAGATTGAACTAGGTATGATGATACTGACGATCGAATCTCGGGCAAGTAACATACCGATGACAAAGGAAACAACGTATGTTGTTATGCGGTTTGACCGATAAAGATCTTCGAAGAATATGTAGGAACCAATATGAGCATCCAGGTTCCGCTATTGGTTATTGACCGGAGATGAGTCTGGGTCATGTCTACATAGTTCACGAACCCGTAGGGTCCGCACGCTTAATGTTCTGTGACGATTTATATTATGAGTTATGTGATTTGATGACCGAAGTTTCTTCGGTGTCCCGGATGAGATCGGAGACATGACGAGGAGTCTCGAAATTGTTGAGACGTAAAGATCGATATATTGAAAGGCTATATTCGGACATCGGAAAGGTTCCGAGTGATTCGAATATTTTTCGGAGTATTTGAGAGTTACGGGAATTCGTATTGGGCCTTAATGGGCCATAAGGGAAAGGAGAGAAAGGCCTCAAGGGTGGCCGTGCCCCTTCCCCGTGGACTGGTCCGAATTGGACTAGGGAAAGGGGGTGCCCCCTTCCTTCCTTCTCCTTCTCCCTTCCCTTTTTCCTATTTCATGTGGGAGGTGGAATCCTACTAGGACTAGGGAGTCCTAGTAGGACTCCACACTTTGGGCGCGCCCTATGAGGGCCGGCCTCCTCCTCCCTCCATCCTTTATATACGTGGCCAGGAGGCACCCCATAGACACACAAGTTGATCATTGATCCCTTAGTCGTGTGCGGTGCCCCCCTCCACCATAATCCACCTCGGTTATATCGTCGTAGTGCTTAGGCGAAGCCCTGCGCCGGTAGCTTCATCATCATCGTCATCACGCCGTCGTGCTGACGAAGTTCTCCCTCGACACTCTGCTGGATCGTGAGTTCGTGGGACGTCACAGAGCCGAACGTGTTTAGATCGCGGAGGTGCTGTACTTTCGGTACTAGGATTGGTCGGATCGTTAAGACATACGACTACATCAACCGCGTTGTCATAACGCTTACGCTTACGGTCTACGAGGGTACGTAGACAACACTCTTCCCCTCTCGTTGCTATGCATCACCATGATAGATCTTACGTGTGCATAGGAATTTTTTTGAAATTACTGTGTTCCCCAACATTGGCCATGTCAACGGCAGTGACAAGGAGACTCAATTGACCGTTCCACTCGGTGTGGGGCCAACTATTGAGCTAATAATTTTCATTTTTTTTTTTGAGACAAAGCTAATAATTTTCATATTTCCACTCTAATGTGGCCCACCAATATTGAGAAGGAGAATCGGTTAACCATTCCGGCTGATGTGGGGGGCCCATTGTTGAGACCATAATTTCAAAAAAAAAATGATTTGGGCCCACCAATATTGATGGGACTCGTTTGACGGGACTTGTTGATGTGGGGTCCACAAGCGCAACAAAAGAGGGGACCCGTTTAACCAATCCTTCCTATGAGGGGGCCACCTGCAACATGGCGCATACACATATTTGCTAGCGCATAGAGCCCCTTTTCTTCCCACCACTTCCACACACATCCTCACGCTGCTCATCCGACGTTGCCGCCTCAGGCTCGCTGTTGTCGCATTCTCTCAGCGCCCGCCATCGACACGGTTTCCACACGGCATAGCCTCACAGTTTTGTCCCTCTATTTGCATGATGACTGTTCAGAGCCGAGTGCATAAGAGGAACTGCTTGGGGTAGTTTGTTTTCATAAGCCAGTTACACTATCTCGTGGTCGGGCCAGTGGACTCCCATGTCGCCAGCCCTTGGCGACCCGGGAAAACCCCCCGCTGTCACACCTAGATCCTCCCTTGTCAATCCCTCCTCGCCGCTGGCCTTTGCTGTGGCGGCTGCAGGACGCGCGATTGGTGTCCAGTGGCTGTCCTTTCACGTGGTTTGCTTGTGGTGGTCAGAACTTTAGATCCGTCGAGCTATGGGTTGACCTTTGATCCCGGCGGGCGACAACGGCAGTTGTGGCCTTGCTAGTCCAATCCTCGAGCTGGAGACACATAGACCTGGTCTGTTCCGGCGCGAGTGGGACTCCCGTTTATGCGTTCCTTGAATCCGGCTGTTTCTGAAAGGTTTCAATCTGGGGCCATCTAGCCGCAAAGGTTTGGCTCGACCGTGGCCGGCACGACTCGGTGCTGATCTCGGTTGGATGTGGTGCTGACTCTGGCGGTTGCGCGGCTGGACATTGGTGATGATGATCCGTGTTTCATGCTCCAGTTCCTTGCCATGTTGGTCTCTAGGACGATGGGCATGAGAAGGACTCTCCGGTGAGGTGGTAGTCAGCGATGGTGTACTTCGTCGTTGGTGATGGTCATGATGGCAACGGCTCCGGCCTACGGCGACGACCTTGCCGTGGATTACAGTGGCCACCGAAAGGTCTTCATGGGGGTTCTTCCTCTAGATCCGGTGGTTGGCTTCTGCGATGAGATGGAAAATATGGATACCGACTTGATGCAAAGGGATGGTTGTGTAGCGGTGACAGTCACGTCGCATGTAGCTACTGGGACCATGGAAAAGTGGTGGTGACAATACTTGATGACTTCGATGGTGGTGCGACTCAGGCACCCGGTCGTGAGCTCCGGGGTGAAAGCCTAGGTCTGACCCGAGCTGGTTATACCTGGCAATGGCGATGTTTTTATGTCGTTACCTTATGGAAGGCATTCTCGGATATGCTCAGATTTATTCTTCAGGGCCAAAACCTAGATTCTGACCTTGGTGGTTGGATCCGGTGACGGCGATGCTTGAGTGTCGGCCCCTTCTTGAAGTCGTTGTTGTTGAAGAACCTCGTTGTCTATGTGATGTCATGAAATGGTTGGTGTGGATATGGTCATTGTTGTAATTTGTTGATCATGGATCTAATCGCTTTAGATTTTTTTCCTCGCCTACGCATAGCTTTGGTCTTATATGACTTTGCTATTTGTCGGCGTGTTTTTGTATGCGTGTGTTGGTGTTGGTTGTGTGCATGCGAGCAATGCAGAGGGCAAGTGTGTGCTCTTTGGGTCTGCATCCTCTTGATGCTCCTTTTGAGTCAATAAAATCCCTTTTTTTAAAAAGTTACCACTTCTTGCGCAATGAGAAGTATGTTTTCGCTGGCTTCAACATCGAGGGGGGCAAGGAAATGCTTGACTGCAACGGCCTGTGTGTCCAAAACTTTATCGACATCTAAACGGAGTGGAGGGTGCCAAAAGGGTCATTCCTAAGGAAGTGGGTTTTCCAACTTCCATAAAATGATAACCGCATGCTCCAATATTAGGACACCGTGCCAAGTTTGACTATTTTTGACAACTTTTATTTTTATTATTTAATTTTCTTCTAATTTCTTTTGTAGGAAATGCTAAACGTTGATAGTTACATAATAAATGTTGATTTTCATTCACAATTTTTATTAAAAAATTTAAAGCGAAGTGCACACAAATTTTGAAGTGAAAATGATCTCAACTGGTTACTTCAAAAGGGTTGTCTGAATATTTGCATTGGATGTTATGGGAGATAATTCACCTCGTGAAGAATCGTTATTTAACTTATGTGTATTCTTCTCAGAATTTCTATACTCCTATAAAAGACTAGGTTGGTGATGATGGTGTGTATGTCATCCGTCATTTCTGACCATTGGTTCTGCATCTAACGGATATGAGGCAAGTTGTGCCATTTTTGCAACAATAGCCCACTTCTCTGCTCCGATTTGCAGAAAACACCTTATTATCTTATGAGCAACCACATCCCTCCCTCAACTCATCAAAACAGTCTGAGAAATATATTTTGAGTGAAAAATAATATATTTTTAGTGGTATATATGTATATCAAAACAAGAGTGTTTTCTTTCAAACAAGTACTATTCTACTTTGGATCCGTTGCAACGCACGGACACGTTGCTAGTTATCATAATATATTACACCAATATTAAGACTCCTTGCCAATTTTTCTAATTTTGGACAACATTTTAGATATTCTTTCATTTTTAGCCTTGAAAGATAACGCTAAAAAGATTATTTTGTAACTAGTTTTGATTTTAATTCACACTTGTCATAATAGATGTTAAAGCAAGTTGTAGAGAAAGTTTGAAGTGAAAAAGAGCTCGAATGGTCACTGAAATTGGTTTGGGTGGTAAAAAGTTGGAGATTTTCGAGGAATTTTACGAAACTTCATCGGAGATAGTCCATTTTCTGAACAACCTGCTATTTTTGTTTTGTGTATTCTTCTCAATTTTTTATTGCATGGCCATGCGTCTATATCAGGGTATCATACCAAGTTCTATTTTATTTTTTGACTTTGATTAAGATATCTATCAATACTCTGAAATCATGCAAAACTCCGGCTAGATTTATCATAGCACAAAGTTGAATATCTCATCCTTTTCCACGAGATGACTGCTAATTGCATGTATTTCCTTAAATATATTTTTGTTGCTTATTTGATACACCTATAGTTCAAAATGGGATCACTTTCAGTAAGTGCGCAGAAATTCATTTAATGTATAATATATAGTAATATTTTCCTAAAATTTATGAAACTTTTACACATCAACATATATGGAGTACCTAGACATACGAAGGAGTTTTAGATTTTTAGAAAAAGGAAAATATCAAATAGGTGAGTCCTCTGCCCCATATGTCATGGAGTTCAGTGCCACCAACCTCACCGGACTCACCCCATGTAGCGTCTTGTCACATAGGCCCTCGTTCCTTCGACCCTCACATGTCATTCACGTACCCGCGTCTTGGAGATCCCCTTCTTCTCTCCCGCATCATTCCCCTCCTCCAAATTACGGGCGAGCACCAATTGAGCAAATGAAACAATATAGATAATTGTGAAAGGATTCCAAACTTGTTTAATTACATACATGATGGGTGTAGCCCTGAGATATTTTGTGTATACCAAACAATGGGTGTAGCCCTGAGATTCACGATCTAGAAGTCAAAAATATGTGTCATCTTAGTAAATGGTTGTTTAAGTTTCTAAGAAAGGATAAAGTGTAGTAGTTTCTCTTACATATATAGTACTAAGTACTTGGGCAAAAAACACTCTTAGTGGTTAATGTAAAACCAATAGGCTCCCACTTTTGAAAGGACCTCCTGAAGGTTAAGAATACTTTTGTCCAATTTTGTTCGCTTAAGGTGGAAATGGTCAATCAATTTGGTTTTGAGAGGATATGTAAATCAAGGATATAGGCCTCTTTCTGTTCTAACCCATGAATATTTAGTATTGTTTGTCATAGAAATGCCAATGTTTCTGCGATTATTGAAACAGGACACCCACATGTGGATTTTAGTAGGGTTGTCATTGGCCAACATTTAGCAGGCTGGAATGAGGTTATCCCCGAGATTGTAGATACGTGGCTAGAAATGAACCATGACTTGCTTAAATGATAGCATTATCATCGCACTTGTGGAGTTTTCCCTATGCACCTGATGTGTTCGTCTTAGTCAACAAGAGGGCCAATTTTAGGTCTAAAAATTTGTTGCATCTTAAATTACCTTTGGAGATAAAAGTTTACCTTTGATTACCAGTTAAATAGTTATACTAACTAAGGATAATTTGGTCAATTAATATGTCCCAGGGATACTCGTTGTAGCTGTTGTTATGAACAAGAAACCATTCAACATCTATTTTTACTTGTTGTCTAGCATTTACTACATGGGGACTTATGTATTTAGACTTTAATATTACCATGCCTTGTAGTATTTTGCATATTTTTGGGTCTTGATTACGGAAGTTGAAAGGTCATCTCCAAGATACCCTACATGGTTTTAGTGATATATGATAAAACCATCTAAAGTCACTAATGTTTTTAATGAGTTTATTTCAGGGACTAGGACTAATTTTCTTATAGATGTTCCATGGATATAAGTGAAATGTCATTTATGAATCCTACATACAATTTTTGTAGTTGTTGTCTACCTCAAGCTTTTAGCATGTATTTATAGTTTTTCTAGTTAATCCAAGATTCACATTGAGTTTAGGACAATCGTAGTATGCAGAAGGCACAATCAAAGTACTTCTATTTGAACTCTAAGAAACAGATTCTAAGAGAAATTCCTGATAATCCACCCCTCACCATTCACTTGTATGAATCTTTTTAAGCCCCGGTACATCTAGAAATATATGTTTTGATACTCAGACATATGTCCAGTTTCCATAGTTTAGAATCACTCTTTTTTAGAATTCTCGAACCAATCCACCTTGAAATATTCTCCATTCACTCTGACACTTCTGAACATAACATTTTTATTAGCACTTCATCCATTTCAATTTGTACTTGTGAGTCACGGTATAAGTTTGGCACCTCCGCTGCCTGTACTTTCGAGCTATGACTTAGACACTTTCTACTAATTCTCATTTTGAGATGTTCTTAATGTGTACTGCAGTACTACCGAGAATCAATTGGTTTAACCCATACTCCGGAGCCATTCCATGTTTGCAAAAAAGGATTCCTTTTTGTTTCGAAACCACAGCTCATTCTTTTCATAAGATACTTATGAGTACTTATTTCATCTAGCTCCTAAGCAATGCACTAGTCATTTGAATTTATTGGAATTATCTCTACAATTCCACTATTTTTTCCTCTGGCACTTCTGAGCCTAGTTATTTTTTGAAGTAATGGTCAGATTTGGACCCTCTCTATAAATATCCTCACATACCCATTCGCGGTCGCAACTATTCCATTCCATCCTTAGTCATTCCACTCACTCGTTCCACCCTTTGCAAGCCACTCCACCCCCACTCCACTCCATCCGTCTCCACCATAGGGAAGAGAGGTCCAAGGCAAGAAGACAAGAAAAGAAGTGTTGGGTGATTGAATGTTCACTTATTGATGCTTTGAAGGCCAAGAAATCCATTCTTGCATCCCTACTTAAGTTCATCTCTTTGACCGCAATCCTATCCTTGTGGGAGAGTGATCCTTTGTATTCTTGAGAGAAGCTTCGACTAAAGGTCATTCAAGGAGTTCTCATCAAGAAACTTTGCTCATCTTGTTACTCTTGGATAGTGGGTGCATCCTAGAAAATTAGGAGTCACTTAAGAGCATGTCAAGTTCCATAAATGAAAGATTCAAGAGTTTGTATGGGCTCTAAGACTGCCCACTTGGTGAAGATCTTCCCTTAGTGGGGCTTCTAAGTGAAAGCCATGATGAAATAGGTTTAGTGCACTGGGTGGGGTGCTTGGTGGGCAATGCAATTGAGATCCTTGTGATCCTAGAACTATTGGTTCAAAGCCTTCATTAACGTAGATATAGGACATTGCCAACCATCCAAACCACGGGGAAAACATCTTACCGTCATGAGTGTTTGCATTCCCATTACCTTACCTCCTACTTAATTACTTGGAAGTTATTATTTTTTGCTTCTCAATATGCTTGTTTACTTTCTTGCTAAGGGAATCTCCAACGCTGACCCTCAAACTACTCGCATCCATCCGGACTAAGATCTCCAAACCATTTTCCCATCCAATACGGTACCCCATTGGTCCATGGACCGGTCTGGGCACCCATATCTTGAAAACAAAAAGAAAACGGGGGGCAGAGGGCTTTCTGAGAGTCCAGACCACCGCCACGTAGGACTCTGACACCCCCATCCCATCCAAAGCCCCCTCCTAGTCTAGTTTTCTCCCACTCCGCCGCCGCTCCCCCTTGCTTTGCATCCGCATCCTCCTTGATCACCGCCACCATTGTACCTCTCTAGCCGCCACCCAGGCATTATAGGACACTCGCAGCCCATACAAACATGCTTGCCCTCCTTAGACTAGACCGCCGTCTACCCAATATCCCTCTATGGCCAGGTACCCTCCGCCCCTGCCAATGACGTCCATGGTGGAAACCACACCCAGCAGGTGTTCTTTCAAATGCCATCGAGATTTTTTTGTTGAACTTCTTGTTGTTTTCAAGAGTAAGCAAAATGGTGGGGTAATTAGTGATTGAGGATGAGTTGTTGTGTGATTCATGGTTGGCCATATCTGCAGACTTTGTAGGCAGGAACTCAATGGGCTTAATCTTTTGGCAGCGCATGCATGCTTCATTTTATTCGCGTAAGGACTTCGCGCCCTACGAGATGAACTTCATCCATGTACGCAATGTGAAGTTGATATTGCATTGATGGTACACCATCCGCAACTCCGTCATGAAATTTTGTGGTGTGATCACACGAGTAGAGAAATCTGGCCATCGGGGTGGTCAACCATCGAGATTATAAGTTTTGCTTCCTATCAATCTATATGTTGGTTATTCATTCATTCACTCAATGTTTCTCTACACGTTGTATCTTCTACACGCACTATTGTGATGTACTACTGGACTGAGGGCAGGCCATTCACGCACATACATTATTGGATGGAGCTCAAGGGGCGGTATGAATTCGAAAAGCTTGTTCAACATCCGGTTTTATCAGATGTAATATTTACATTTGAACTATTGTTGTACTAGATATATTTTCATGTCATTTATGGATGAATTGTGCTATTTTTCTGTAATTATTTTGAGTGTTGTAGTCTTAGAGAAAACAGGGGGCAGGCAGTTAGGGAACATGGTTGGATGGTCGACTCCTGCATCGGTGTTCGTGGACTAGTCCTGACCGGTCTGTGAACGAATACCGGGTCCGTGTTGGGGTTGGCGTTGGAGATGCCCTAAGTACTTTTAGTTCTCTAGTCATCATTGTCTTGTCCTAAAACCTTCAACCCTAAAAATTGGAGTAGCATTGTTTAATTGGACTATTCAACCCTCTCCCTCTAGTCCTTAGACCTCATCCCAGTAGAGATTATACATCTTAAGATCTCTCATTTTGGTCAGGCCACACAACGATGTTTTGGTCTATCTTATTATGCAGAATGATGTCATTTTTAACAACAGGGAAGTTCATTCCTGTATGCAGCAGGTGATACTCTCGTGTACCAATTGGTCGTGGTCGTATGTGTTATTGCAGAAGGTGCAACATAGATAGTTGTTAATGTTGAATCTTGCCCAAAGAAGCCTGAGTGAACCACTAGGGAGTTTATCTCGTGTTTTGGACAGTGTGACAATGGTGGGCTTATGGATGTTTGTAGTGATATTGTTTGGCATGTTCGTCTCTGTTGGTCCATGCTATTTTATCTTCCCTTGCTTTTGGCAACAAGATAACGTTGATATCTTTGTAATGCGGCGATGTAATGAGGTTGTCCATATGCATCTTACGATGAATGGGGTTTAGCAAAAGCTAAGATTATCCAAAAATATCTACATGGGGAAAAGTATTACATATATTTCCTGAAATGAAGAATGGACAAAATCTGGCACAGACTAGTGACAGAATTGGACAATCTAGCTACAAATAGTATGTTTTGGAGGTTTTCTAGTGGTCAGTATTTTTCTACAATATTTCTAGATAGATATTTCTAGGAATGACTTGAGTTGCATGCATCACATATCCAAATCTTAGGTAGCTTGGGTCACACTTGAGACAAGAAAACATGCATGGAGTTACAAGCCATCGGGCCATGGATGAGTCCTGTGATAGCCATGAGGGGATATTTGGAAGAGAAACTGAGTGGATATCTAGATAGTGATGTGATAGCCACAGTTTTCTAAATACACCCCCACCCCTATATGATAGCATTTTTAGGGGCCTCATCGGTTTAATTTTCGTTGGACTTTTTAAGTTTGTAGGATTAGAAAACCATAGGAACATGTTATATTGTCTCCTCTACATGCAGTTCAAAAGGAAATTTTCCATTGAGCAACCTCATGGTGTTTGTCTTTATTTCTTTGACAACTATGCATGTTTGCAATCCTTCCAAACAAAATTCTCATTTTTACTATAGTGCAACCAAACAGGCTCTATTATTCAATGATTCGTATTAAACATATGTACTAATTAACATGATGTGGCATCCATTTTGATATTATTTTTTATGTTCTTGTATTTTTATAATACCGAACCAAAGAGGTTGTTAGGTCCCCTTTGATTCACATGATTCTCAAAATGTGGGAAAAAGGAAAAACATGTGATTGGAATTGCATTTTTTTTCTTGAATCCTATAAGACTTGAAAACATAGGAATTTGGATCAAAGAGTATCTGATGCTGCAGGTAAAATAGATGATTTCAAAGAAGAGGTTTGAGTGCATGGAAACTTTTCATCCAAAGCAATCCTTAGGTACCACGGGTAATACGTGGTAAGAAACCTAAACTTATTTATGAACCAAAAGCAATCTTAGGAATTTTCCCTAAGGATCCAAATCCTGAAAAAACTTATGGAATTCCTTTGAACAGCAGAGCACTTAGTGATTCTTTGTTTTCATTAACTACTCTACCATATGCCCATATCATTAGTTGTATATCATATTCGGCTCATCCGCCAGCCATTATAAATTTCTGGGCCTGAGCATTTCCGATGATGGCCGTGAAGGCCAAGATAGATGAAACTGCAAAGATGTCACACACTTTCCATTTGGCATCATTCAATCATTCATGGGACCAAGAAACGTGAGGAGAAATGTGCATCATTCACCTCACCAAGACCCTGACCTACTAAATTAATCAATAAAGATGATGATCCCCTAATTGTTTGCGTTACTAACTTTGATTAGAGATTTAGATTCGTTAGGAGTCACTAACGTACGACAACTACTAACAGGTAGGTGTTAACTGTTCAACTGAATAATTAGCCACTTTAGTTAATTAGTGCATGGAAATGACTATATATACATCTTTTGCTAGATTGATTGCTATTTTTCTGAATGAGCACACAACTTCAGAACTGTTTTTGCTAGCTTGATTGCTATTTTTTGCGAAAAGGAGGAATATCTCCGGGTTCTGCACCGATTGATATGCATGCAGACATTTTTATTGCATAGTTTGAAATATTACGAAATAAAATACAAAATTCCACTCAAACGCAGATAATCTGAGATCTTATATTGCTAGATCATCATCCAAGCTTGATTTCTATTTGTTTCACCACTTCCTTTTCTTTGGTAAATATATGTGTGGCATGGAAAAGCTACTATGCATACATAGTTACATACCTTTGCCTCAGATGTTGGATTCAACACTCCGCAGTGCTCCTCTTTCGCCTCCTGGTACCGCTCTAGTATTGCCTCCATTCCGCTGATGAAGACAAAAAAAAATTAGGAACACATCCAGATTATGAGCGGATGAAATTGAGTAACTGATAGAGTATTGGGAGGTTGCAGGAACAAATTGTCTAACTAACATACCTGGAGCTCGCGAAGTCGTAGAGGCGACCCGTGCTGGAGAAGACGATGAGCGCGAGATCGGCGTCACAGAGGATGGCAAGCTCCCGGGCCTTCTTCATCAGCCCTCCGCGGCGCTTGGAGAAGGTCACCTGCCGGTTCGTTGTGTTGTCGATCCTCTCAATCGCAATCTTTCCCCTCCCCATCTTCTTCTTCTTCTTCTTCTTCCTCTTCTCTAGATCTCTCTTCTGCCGGCTAGCCGGCCGATTGACAAAAGTATTAAGAACAGATCGAAATGGAGGGAAGCTAGAGGCTGCTAATTGTTTCTTCTCTACTATCTGGGTGACAATCGACAAGTCTAATCTAGCTAGTTGAAGCTTTCCCCCCAGCTGCTACCTGATCCAGCTAGCTCTTTTTGTATTGTTGGCTTGCTTGTAATGGTCTGGAAACCAAAAGGGATCGAGAGGCCCCATGTGATGACAACACTAACCTAGGCTTAAACAACTCGCTAAATACGCTTTTAATTGTAAATTGGGTTAATTAATGGCCCACTACATACTAATTTCCTCGGTGGATGCGACAAGGACGTCCATAATATATAATATTGTTGCGACTGTTCATAGTTTAGACTTTGGGTACGAGGATGGCCTATTGGCTTCGGACATGTTGCCATGACCTGTGCCGTACAATATGGCGTCAGCTACCAGGCCAGCCTCTTTTTGTTCGAACCATTGAAATAGTCTAGCAGTCGCGTGGTACCTATTCAAAGTTGTAGATTTGTTTCTAACTGAGGTTGGACCGTTGGAGTGATAGAACCTGGTCCATTTCTTGTTAGGAGGGAAGTGGTTTCTGGTTTCTTCAAAACCGTGTGCTCATACCTCTTACACTTTTCAAAACCAAAGTAGTATGTGGGTGTACAATTTTCTAAAAACGGCGTGTCCATATCTTGCAATGTACTCCCTCTGTTCGGAATTAGTTGTCTCCGATATGGATGTATCTAGAACTAAAATATGTCTACATACATCTATTTCTGCGACAAGTAATTCCAAACGGAGGGAGTATATGTGAGTGGTACACTTTCTTTAGAACTGTGTGCTTATATCTGGGTAGAGCTATTCAATTGAATCTCGACTCGTTACCATGTAACTTGTGAGTGATACACTTAATTTATTAAAAGTTGTGTGCTCATACCTGCAAAATAAAATAAAATTGTGTGCTTATATCTTGGTGGGCCATCAAATTGTATCTCGGCACGTTACCACATAACATGTCGGTAGTACAATTTCTTCATAACCATGTACTTATATCTTGGTACGACTGTCCAATTGTATATTAACATTAACATGGTCGATATGGAAGGCGACAAACGGCATGATTTTTTTGGACAATCGAGGCACGACTTTTGATGCCATTAACATGTAAGATTCCAAAACCTTACAGCAGATTAGAAGTCATAGATCCACCACAACCAATAAACTCGGTTGCGTCTTTGGTACAAATCGGCCACGTTAGTGAAACCTCTATTTGCGCATAAATACTTGAATTTCAGTTTCTTTTCATTCAATATCTTGCCTATGGTGATTACAGTATTGCCTGCAGTTTGTATTTCAGACACCTTGGAAAAGTTTGTTGGTTGCGTCTTTGGTAGCCGTACTTATTGAGGTGGGTGTGGCAGGAACATTGGCATTTGTGTGGTAAAGGTAACATCCAAGTTATAGAAGGTTAGCTAGTAGTACCATGTTGTTTAAGGTTGCTAGATTGATGAGCACACTTATGTACTAGCCCATCCAAAAAAGGACAGTTTTAAGGTTAGTGAGTAAAGTGACCACAGAGCACGATGCAAAAAACGTGCAGTCCACGCGAGTGACGGCGTTCCGATCTCGAATAGAGCCAGTAATGCATTAGGTTAGAGTAAAGATGATTTCCTTCCAGATTTGGTGCTCTGAGTCATGCCACCACTTGATTTTTAGTATGTAGTCCTTAATGATGAAACCGCTCTGATCTGATCTGGTTTGATTCTTTCTTTTTGCTCTTGCATCAGCTCAGCTGTATGTACCTTCAGGTGTTTTGGGATGAGTGGACAAAGCTGGAGGCACTGATTCTTGCTGCTGCTTTCTTGCTTCTCCAGTTAAATTAATTAATTAGAGCATCTTTATTTTTACTTTATTGAATTATCACGTATGAAAGATGTATCCCTACAAAGTCACTTTATTGAATTATCACATATGGAATGTAACCTTTTTTTATATGTATTGATGTAAACTTTACACGATAATGACAACTAAGTAAAATTGCACACGCGTGTGATAGAAATATTGGCGAACCTAGAGAACATGGTTGGCGAAACTTTGTTCCTAAAACAGGTATCACGACACACATAGTTATCATTCCTATAAAAAAAATATCGTCGTGATTATGGAAGAGGGTACATAAATAAGAACAAACTTTTTGGAATTCATGAATGACTTTCAAATTGTTCAACTTTTTTCAGATTCAAAAATTCTGTCAGTACCTACTAACAGAATTGGACAATCTAGAGCTACAAATAGTATGTTTTAGAGGTTTTCTAGTGTTCGGTATTTTTCTACAATATTTCTAGATAGATATTTGTGAGAATGACTTGTAGTTTCATGCATCAGATATCCCAGTCTTAGTAGCTTGGGTCACACTTGAGACAAGAAAACACACATGAAGTTACAAGTCATCGGGCCATGGATGAGTCATGTGGTACCCATGAGGGGATATTTAGAGGAGAAATTGAGTGGATACCTAAATAGTCATATGATAGCCATAGTATTCTAAATACACCGCCTCTTTTTCCTCTTCTTTAGATCTCTCTTCTGCCGGCTGGCCGGCCGATTGACGAAAGTAATTAAAAACCGATCGAAATGGAGCTAAGCTAGAGGCTGCTAATTGTTTCTTCTCTACTATCTGGTGAAGTCTAATCTAGCTAGTTGAAGCTTTCCCCCTAGCTGCTTCCTGATCCAACTAGATATTTTTGTATTGTTCGTTTGCTTGTAATGGTCTGCAAACCAAAATGGATCGAGAGGCCATGTGCTGGCAACACTAAGCTAGGCTTAAACAACTGGCTAAATTTCGTTGTAATTGTAAATTAGGTTAATGAATGGCCCACGACGTACTATTTTCCTCGGTGGTTGCGACAAGGACATCCATTA
>NC_041392.1:71813425-71816145 GCF_002162155.2 Triticum dicoccoides
GACTGTTCGTAGTTTAAACTTTGGGTACGAGGATAGCCTATTGGCTTCTGACGTGTAGCCATAAATTGTGCCGTACAATGTGGTGTCACCTACCAAGCCAGCCTCTTTTTGTTCGAACCGTTGAAACAGACTAGCACTTGCGTTAGGTACCTATTCAAAATTGTAGATTTGTTTCTAATTTCGTCTTGAGAGGCAAGTGGTTTCTGATTTCTTCAAAACCGTGTGCTCATACCTCTTAGTATGTGGGCATACACTTTCCTGAAAACGGTGTGCCATATCTTGCAATCTATATGTGGGTGGTACACTTTCTTCAGAACTATGTGCTTATATCTGGGTAGAGCTATCCAATTGAATCTCGGCACTTTACCATGTAACTTGTAAATGTACACTTAATTTATTAAAAGTTGTGTGCTCATACCTAAAAGAAAAAAATGTGCTCAGTGGAGCCATCCAATTGTTTGTCGTTATGTTACCATGTAACGTGTAGTTATATCTTGGTACAACTGTCCAATTGTATATTAGCGCGGTCGATATGGAAGGCGACAAATGGCATTTCTCTCGACAATCGAGGTACGACTTTTGATGCCAATATCGCACGCCCAATGCTTTAACGTTTAAGATTCCAAACCTTACGGATTAAGAAGTCATAGATCCACCACAACCAATAAACCCGGTTGCGTCTTTGGCACGAATCAACTACGTCAGCGAACCTTTGTTCATGCATAAATACCTGAATCTCAGTTTCTTTTCAATCAATTTCTCACTTATAGTGGTTACAATATTGTCTGAAGTTTGTATTTCAGACGTATGGGAAAACTTTGTTGGTTGTGATTTTTAACAGATAATAATTGTAGCAATACTTATTGAGGTGGGTGTGCCGAACATTGGCATTTGGGTGCTAAAGGTAACATCCAAGTTATAAAAGGTTAGCTAGTAGTACCATGTTGTTTAAGGTTGCTAGATTGATGAGCACACATATGTACTAGCTAGCTTTCCACTTGGCTCATCCAAAAAAGGACAGTTTTAAGGTTAGTAAGTAAAGTGGCCACAGAGCACGATGCAAAAAATGTGCAGTCCACACGGGTGACGGCGTTCCGATCTCGATTGGAGCCAGTAATGGGTTATATTAGAGTAAAGATGATTTCCTTCCAGATTTGGTGCTCTAAGTCATGGCACCACTTGATTTTTAGTATGTAGTCCTTAGTGATGCAGCCGCTCTGATATGATCTGGTTTGATTCTTTCTTTTTGCTCTTGCAACAGCTCAGTTGTATGTACCTTCAGGTGTTTTGGAATGAGTGGACAAAGCTGGAGTCACTGATTCTTCCTGCTGCTTTCTTACTTCTCCAGTTAAATTAATTAGCTAAAGCATCTTTCTTTTCCCATCTCAGTTATTAGCACTAGACAAAATACTTCAGGTTCTTCAAAAAAAATCGAAAAGGAGGATAACCCCCAGACTCTGCATCGGGTGATGCATACAAGCCCAAATTAAATAATATACTTGCATCATGAAAACATTTTGAACAAGCTAAGCCGAACATGATCAAGAGTTCAAGACAACTATATGCAGGAGCCATATTCTAGACGATGATCAGCCAAACTTGGACTAAGACACGGCCTCGACTCATATGGGAGGCAGCAGTGGGGAATTTTCCGTGATAGCTGAAAGCATGGCGTAACAACTAAAGTGGATATATATAATGAATCAACACCCAGCACAACATTTAATGTGTTTGCAAATGAAAAGCATGTATTAGCTTCATTTTATTGATTATTTTTTTAAAGGGTGGATATTATTAGCTCAAAATAAAGCATTAAGAGAATACAAATATGATGAGCACACACCCAGCCTCTGCATAATTAAGATGCATACAGCCAACACCAACACACACAAAAACACGCTTGCAAGTAGCAATGCCATATAAGACCAAAGCTATGCATGGCGAGAAAAATAAATAAAGAAAACAAAAAATCCGAAGTGATCGGATCCATGGTCGGCATACTACAGGAAAGACCATATTCGCACAACCATCTCGAGACATTATATGGGTTACGAGGTTCTTCAACAACAACGCCTTCAGGAAGGGAGCGGCGCTCAATCGCCGCCGTCACTGGAACCATCCAGTCAAGGCCAGAATCTTGGTTTTCACCCTGACAGGCAGAGTATATCTGAGCAATGCTTTCAACAAGGTAATGATGTATAACCATCACCATTGCCAGACTTCAGATCTTGGTTTTCACCCCGGAGCTCGATACCGGGTACTCAAGAAGCACCACCATCGACGTCACAAATGCATTGTCGTCATCACTTCTCCACATCCTAGACGCTACATGCAATGTGTTGCAGCATAACCATTCCTCTGTGTCAAGCCACCATCCATAGTTTTCATCTCATCGCCTAAGTCAACCAGCGTATTTGGAGAGATGAACTACCCGAATATCTTTCGATGTCCACCGCCGTCACGGAGCCACAGAAGGTCGCTGCACCATCACAGTATGCAGCCACCGCCGCTTGGCTGACCAAGACCTGGATCACTGTCACCACCCGAGGTATCACACGGCAACGAGGGGAGACCAAGCCGCCGTCTAGCTTCTGCATCTTATGAAACTTTTACCTCAACTACCAGAAGGGGCGGCCAGGTTACGTATAATTGGCAGAATTAGCGCCCCTTCGTAACTTTTTCATATAAGCTAAAACCAATATCCAGCGCACCATTAATCT
>NC_041392.1:71816505-71818549 GCF_002162155.2 Triticum dicoccoides
TCCAAGTTTTGTTCACTGATAAGTTTTATTTCCCTGGAGAGTCGAATATTCTCTTGATGAAAGATGTATCCCTACAAGGTCATTTTATTGAGTTATCACGAATGGAATATAACATTTTCAAATACATATTATTTAAACTTTACACGATAATGGGAAACTAAGTAAAATTGCACACACGAGTGATAAGAAATATTGGTGAACCTTCTCGTTGATTGTTGAACATGGTTGGCAAAACTTCGTTCCTAAAACGGGTATTAGGAGACACATAGTTATTATCATTCTTACAAAAAAAATGTTAGTGTCATGTTTATGGAAGTAGGTACAATGATTAGCAGAAATAAGAACAAACTGAGGGAGCTCAGCTACCTTCTTTTCTCTAATACGGTGTAAGCTCTTTTCCAGCTGATTTTCTAAACATAAGTCTTACTCCTAAGTTTGATAATCTCTCCCCCGTTAGCTTCCTGAAAGTCAAGCAATAATGTGATGACTTGAGTGCATTTTCCAGTTTTACTCAAATTTATTTAAATTAGATAGATAGCACTGGAAGGAACTGAATTAAGAAATTGTGCCGATGACGTTCCTGAACCATCTGTATTTCCTGATGTAATTTCCGGACTTCCCCTTCCCAAAGATAGAAAAAAGAAAGACATTTTTCTGTTATAAAAACAGAAATTTTAAGTTACTATAAACTGTTACAAGTGAGTGTCACAACTTTTGTCAAAAATAAAATAAGAACTGGTACTATTATGGGTATTTCCCAAACAAGCATAACTTTTTTGGCTTAAGCTGTAGTGCTAAAAGTATATGCATACAATATAAGACTTAAACTTCTCTATTTTGACTATCAATTTGTACATTTTACTGAGATTTTCAAATGAGCAAATGAGCATAAGGGCATCTCCAACTCTGACACACAAATTTCCTCCCGCATCCGTCCGCGGACGGGAGGGGGGGAGACAGTCCACGGATACAGATGCTGGAGCCGGTCATCCAACGATATTCGCATACATTTCAAGCGAGTTTCAACATACCGGACGAAATTCATTAAAGTTCAGATATAAAATAGCATAAATCATCCATACATAGCATACAAATAAGTCTAGTACAGCAATAGTTCAATTCAACGAGAAATAGTTAATCAACTAGATTAACCAGATGTTCAACAAGATTTTCATAAACGGATCATTATCGTCTCGCACATGTTGCCCCTGAAGTTTCATCCAACAATGTATGTGCGTAAATGGTCTTCCCTCTAGCTTGTGATACACCATGGCAGCACATACAGACTACACAATGTGTAGAGAAACATCAATTGAATGAATCAATCAATCAACAAGTTGAGTAAGAAGAAACAAAGCTTATGGTCTCCTCAGAAGCCGCGCGCAATTGGCCACCTTGCCTCCAGCATATCAACCGCACCATAAAACTTGGTGATGGTGGTCTGGATGGTGTATCATCGGTACGATAACGCCTTCACATTTCGATGATGAATGACGTGCATGTTGTAGGGCCAAAATGTGCTTTCTTGCGTGAAATGAATCATGCACGCTCTGCCAGAAGAGCCTCCTTCTACTCCTGCCTACGAAATCCATGAATACGACCAACCATGCATCACACAACAACTCATCCTCCATCATCGAGTACCCCACCATCCTTTGTACTCTAAAAAAACAACGTGGCGTTCGAAAATAAGTTCAATGGCATTTGACCGAACACCTGTCGGGCGTGGTGTCCGTCATGGACGTCGTGGACAGGGGGCGAAGTGTACCTAGCTACGGACGGGTCCTGGGTGGAGTGCGTCATTGTAAAAGGCAAGCGGGCGCGTCGGTGTTGGTTACGAACGTCCAGCAATGTCTGTGCGGCGGCCGGAGTGGTATGTCGGCGGCGTCCGAGGAGGATGGTACGGATGCAAAGCAAGGGGGAAGGGGCGGATTGAAAAAGAATGGGACCAAGAAGGGGGATTTTTGTGGGGCGGGAGTGTCACAGTCCTAGTGGCTGATGTCCGGAATCCCGCAAAGCCCCCCCCCCCCCTCCTTTGCTTCCA
>NC_041392.1:71818851-71836124 GCF_002162155.2 Triticum dicoccoides
AGGGGAAATGCGTCCGGACCAGTCGGCGGACCGATACAGGCCGGCGTTGGATGACAAAACACGTCCGGACCTCACAGTCCGTATGTATGCGGGCGGTTTGAGGGTTGGCGTTGGAGATGCCCTAACATCATTACATTTTTTTATATAAGTCTGTAAGTTTACCAACTTCTTTGTATAAAACAAATTAGCATTTAAAGTTGCATGATGCAAAGTGCATGTCTACTT
Organism: Triticum dicoccoides; assembly: GCF_002162155.2. NCBI lineage: Eukaryota > Viridiplantae > Streptophyta > Magnoliopsida > Poales > Poaceae > Triticum > Triticum dicoccoides. The sequence goes on from NC_041392.1 coordinate 71,819,077, forward strand.
GTCAAAAACATCATGTATGGAACGTTGAGAGTAAAAAAGGCTTCAAGGAATGCACGCGCGCATACCATGACTTGTGAAATTGGATTCAACAGCTGATGGTGCTCTTGTGCAGATTGGTAGTTTTGAATGATGGAAGGCATGGCCATGCCCATGGTGGTGGCGGCGATGGGGCTAGCATATTCGTAGAGGCGACCGGTGGAGGAGAAGACGATGACACTGACCTGGACATCACAGAGGATGGCCAGCTCACGTGCTTTCTTCAGCAGGCCACGACACCGCTTGGAGAAGGTGGCCTGCCTGCTGCTCATGTTCTCAATCCTCCTAATCACAATCTTGCCCCTCCCCATGATATTTCTTTGATCTCCTTAATTAATTCCCTTGCAACGTATATGTGAGAGGTAATGGTACACACTTTCTTCATAACTGTATACATTTAGGGCCTGTTTGGTTCCAATAAGTCACCTGATTTATAAGTCAGGTGACTTAAAACCAGCGACTTATAAGTCACGTTTATTTGTTTGTCATCTGACTTATAAGTTACCTGACCACACCTTCTCACCTTGTTTTTTTTATGTAAAGGTGATGGGACCCATGCAAAAGGGAGTGACTTATAAGTTTTAATTTGGGGTGGAGCAACTTATGACTTTTAAGTTGGGGTGACTTATAAGTTGGGTCTGTTTGGCAAAATAAGTCACTTTTTCACTTTTTGACTTATAAGTTGGTGACTTCTTTGGAACCAAACAGACCCTAAATTTGGGTAGAGCAATACAATTGAGTCTCACACTTTACCATGTAATTTATGAATGGTACACTTAACTTATTAAAAGTTGTGTGCTCATACCCGCAAAAATATTGTGTGCTCATGTCTTGGGGCCATCAATTGTATCTTGGCTACCATATAACATGTGGGTAGTACACTTTTCTCATAACAGTGTACTTATATCTTGGTACAGCTGTCCAATTGTATATTAACACGATTGATATGGAAGGCGACAAACGGCATGATTTTTTTCTCAACAATCGAGGTTTGACTTTTGATGCCAATATCAAACGTCTGATGCTCTAACGTGTAAGATTGCATAGATCCACCACAAGGAATGGACGTCTTGTGGACTAAGAAGTCATAGATCCACCACAACCAATCGAGGCTACGTCTTTGGTACGAATCGGCCATGTCAGCGCAACCTTTGTTTGCGCATAAATACCTGAATTGCAGTTTCTTTTAAATCAATTTCTCGCTTATGGTGGTTACAATATTGTCTGAAGTTTGTATTTTAGACACCTGGCAAAGGTTTGTTGGTTGTGATTTTTAACGGATAATAATTGTAGCCGTATTTATTGAGGTGGGTGTGGCAGGAACATTGGCATTTGGGTGCTAAAGGTAAACATCCAAGTTAAAAAAAGGTTAGCTAGTAGTACCATGTTGTTTAAGGTTGCCAGATTATGAGCACACATATGTACTAGCTAGCTTTCCACTTGGCTCATCCAAAAAAGGACAGTTTTAAGGTTAGTGAGTAAAGTGGCCACAAAGCACGATGCAAAAAATGTGCAGTCCATGCGAGTGACGGCGTTCCGATCTTGATTTGAGCCAGTAAAGGATTAGATTAGAGTAAAGATGATTTCCTTCCAGATTTGGTGCTCTGAGTTATGGCAGAACTTGATCTTTAGTAGGCAGTCCTTAATGATGCAGCCACTCTGATCTGATCCGGTTTGATTCGTTCTTTTTGCTCTTGCATCAGCGCTCAGTTGTATGTACCTTCAGGTGTTTTGGGATGAGTGGACAAAGCTGGAGTCACTGATTCTCCCTGCTGCTTTCTTGCTTCTCTAGCTAAATTAATTAATCAAAGCATCTTTCTTTTCCCATGTCAAACTACTGGAAAATCGGTCTTTACCAAGTCCATTTGTGTTTGCCGAGATCTACTCCACGGGATCACGGCGAACAACCAGTTTGCAGAGAAGCAGACTCGGCAAACAGAAGAGCTCGGCAGAGACTCCAGTTGGCTGATTAGTTATTAGCACTTGAAAAATACTTCAGGTTCTTCATGGATATAAGTCCAAAATTAAATTATATATGACGAATCATTACCCAACACAATAGCTCACACGATTGCAAATGAAAAGCCTGTCTGTATTAGCTTTATTTTATTGATTACTCGCGCCATATCAAGACGATGCAACTATAAAAAAAAAGTTCAACTCCCGGCTTCTGCATCTTCTATGGAACTGTGAATTCAACTACCAGAAGAGGCTGCCATGTTATATATAATTGGCAAAATTACTGTTCCTTAATACTTTTCATATACATAGTCTGACTTGGTGGATAATATGTTGCACCCTTGGAAGAGCCATTCAATACACAAAGTTGCAACCAATATCAGCACCATTAATCTCAACCCCCACAAAGATTTTGAATACATAGTCAAGTCACTCAGTTACCTTGTTCTTTAATTTCAAGTTTTGTTCATGGATAAGCTTCATTTCCCCGGAGAGTCGAATATTCTCTTGATGAAAGATGTATCCCTACAATGTCACTTTATTGAATTATCATGTATGAAATGTAACTTTTTTAATATGCATTGATGTAAACTTTACACGATAATGGCAACTAAGTAAAATTGCACATGCGTGTGATAGAAATATTGGCGAACCTTCTCGTTGAGTTGTAGAAAATGGTTGGCAAAACTTTGTTCCTAAACAGGTATCAGGAGACACATAATTATTATCATTCTGATAAAAAAATTGGCGTCGTGATTATGGGAGAGGGTACAATGATTAGCATAAATAAGAACAAACTGAGGGAGCTCAGCTACCTTCTTTTCTCTAATACGGTGTAAGCGCTTCTCCAGCTGATTTTCCATTAAACATAAGTCTTTAGCTCCTAACTTTGATAATCTCTCCCCCATTAGCTTCCTGAAAGTCAAACAATAATGGGATGACTTGAATGCATTTTCCAGTCTTTACTCAAACTTATTTAAATAAGGTAGGTAGCATTGGAACTTGGAAGGAACTGAATTAGGAACTTGTACCTATGATGTTCTTGAAGCATCTGCATTTCCTGCTGTAATTTCCAGACTTCCCCTTGCCAATACTAGAAAAACAAATGCATTTTTTCTATTATCAGAAACTTTAAGTTACTGTAAACTGTTACAAATGAGTGTCTCAACTTTTGTCCAAAATAAAATAAAATAAGAAGTGGTACTAGTATGGGTGTTTGCCAAATAAGCATTATTTTAGGCTTACAGTGTAGTGCTAAAAGTATATGCATACAGTAAGAACCAAACCTCTCTAATTTGACTATCAATATGTACACTTTTACTGAGATTTGTCACATGAGCATAATCATTACATTTTTTCTGGAAACTTCTTTTATAATTATGTAATTTTACCAACTTATTTGTATAAAGTAGAGTCCCGCTTCGGTACAACCCCCCTTGCAATATGTATAAAGGGTAGTATGGACTTTTCACAATTTATATCTACTTTTGTAGAAACGTATACGCAGGGCAGCTTACTTGGGCCGGCCCATCTGGGATGGCATGCGATTAAAAATAGCGAACAAGGATGGCACGAGCACACGATCACTTAAAACAATACATGCGTCCAGAACCACTGCGACAGGATAACTTTGGTGACCAATATAAAGCTAGACACATTAAGTAATGGATGGGCTGGGAATTTCAAAAAGATTTTAGAAACACTTTGTGAACTGGTCTTTTTTTCCATAATTTATTTTTATTTATTTATGTATTTTCCTTTTCCTGTTATGGTTCTTATTTATTTTTCAAAAAATGCTCACGCTTTCAAAATGTTATTCAAACTTTGAAAAGGTTTGTTATTTCGAAATTTTGTTCATAAATAAATAAATATTTGCATTTTCGAAAATTGTAAGGTAATTTCAAAAATGTTTGTATCTTTAAAAGATCGTTCAAAATGTCAAAATGCGAATAATTTTTTTGAAAAGCATGAACAAATTGTGAAAACAAAAAATTTCTGAGAGCACGGACAAAATATTAAATTCCAAAACATTTTTCAGAAATGAGACTAAATAAATGATATAAAAAAGTATTCTAAATTTGCCCAAACATTTTCCCAATTTGTGATTTTTTTAAATGAGAACATATTTTAAATTCTGAACAAATTCCGATAGTCGCCCAACAGGACCAATGTCGTCGCTTAGTTGGGAAAGGCCTAAGATTTTATTTTTACTTTTCTATTTTTTCGTTTTTCTATCTTTTTTTTAAATTTTCATTTCTCCTTTTAAACATTAATATTTTTTGAAATCTATTCAAAATATTGAAATACCAAAATAACAGCTTTAAGTAACTATTTTAAATTATGATTTTAATAATTTTTATTTAATTATTTATTAAATGCTCTAAAAAAGCATTTGTTGTTTTCAATTCTATCATTTTGTATTTGTTAGTTCTGTTAGAAACTTAAAATGACAGTTTTAAGTATCTACATAAATTATGATTTAAATACATTTTTCCTTCAAACCTGGCCTGGATGACTACTCGGACACGCTACGTTGAATATGGTGTTTTCTAGACATTCTTGAAATGATCCCAATATTTGCCAGCAGGTGGCATGCCCATAGTAGGCATCCATGCCCCTAATATTGTTTTTTCAATGGGCTTGTATGACCAATTCTAGACACCAATAGAAGTTGCTTGGGTTTTTGGCAAGATTTGCATTTCTAAAGTTTTCTCTGTCAAAAAGGTCGATAAATGGCTAGATGAGTCGCAACTTGCATATGGTGTCGGAAGTAGTTCAAACCCGCCATGGATGCCTACCATGGGCATCTCCACCTAGTGGCAAAAGTTGTGGTAATTTCAAGGATGTCCATGAAAACACCATGTTCAACGGAAGGTGTTTAGGTTGGCTAGAAGGGTATGTCAGAGAGCACGTTGTTTTTCGACATCCTTGAAATGGACATAATTTTTTTCATTGCCTCGTATGACAAATTCAAGACACCATGACAAGTTATTTTGGTTTCCGACAAGTTTTGTATTTTTTTTCTAGAGTTTTCTCGGTAAGAAAATGCAGAAAAAAGGCTCGATGTGTCGCAACTTGCATACGGTGTCGGAAATTGTTCAAACCTGGCATGGATGCCTATGAGGCATGCCCACCTAGTGGAAAAAGTTGGGATCATTTCAAGTCATTCAGACCAAGCATGGATGCCTAACATGGGCATGCCCACTTGCTTCCAAAATTTGGGGGCGGGTTAGAAATTTCCAAAGAATACCATGTTCAATGAAGAGTGTTCGAATAAAGTTCAAAATTAGCAAAATGGATTAACAAAAAGAGAATAAAACGAAAATAATTGCAACAAAAAATGTTTAGGCCCTAAAAAATAAGAAATGTTTTCTGAAAATGTTAGTATATTTGAAAAATATTTGTAAATTTGAAAAAATGTTTGTGTTTTAGAATAATGCTCGTCAATTTTTAAAACTGTTTGCATTCTTTTATTGTTCAGAAATTTAAAAATTGCTCATGTTTTCAACAAAATGTACACAAATTTTATAAATTATTCGTCTTTTCGAAAAAAATTGCAATTTCAAAAAATGTTGACAATTCTGAAAAAATGTTCAGAAAATTTGAAAAATATTCACAAAATCAAAGTATTTTTCATAAAAGAGGATCGGAAATTTGAAGAAAATATGCGTTTCCAAAAGAAGTTCAATATTTGAAATTTTTTGTATCTTTAAAAATATTCATGTTTTCATAAAATATTCCAAAAGATGAAAAATACATTAGTTTTTTTAGCTATAAAATACACTTTAGATAGAATGTCCGGCCCAGTCGTACAATACCAATTTTGATCTGCTACTGTATTTCTAATTAAAAAAACACCTACAGTACGTCCGTTCTAGGTGATAAATATCTGCGCTCCTTAAGTATCACGTAATTATGATGATTCCGGTGGCTATCAGCTGTTCTACAACCGCCGGAGATCCTGTGTTCGATGACTAGCAGGGTCACTATTTTTTTGGATTTTCGATCAGTGCTACCGTACATACTCACTAATGGGCTGGCCCAAGATAGACTTAAAACGTGACAGATCTCCGCGTCGTATTTTCTAGAAAGACCATCCTACCCTTTATTATGAAGGGGTATGAACAGATCTTGTCCATTGATGTGTTCAAGGGGGTTGTACCGAAGAAGAAGTGTTGTATGAAAAAATAGCAGTCAGAGTTGCACCATACCATCATGCAAATTGCATGTCTACATGTAAAAAATATCATGCAGTATTTTGGAACGTTAAGAGCAAAGAAAGGTTACAAGGAATGCATTTATACCATGACTTGTGAGACTGGATTCAGCAGCTGATGTTGCTCTTGTGCAGATTGGTAGTTTTGAAATGATGGAAGGCATGGCCGTGCCCATGGTGGTGGCGGCAGTGGAGTTGGCATACTCGTAGAGGCGACAAGTGGAGGAGAAGACCATGGCACCGACCTGGACATCTCAGAGGATGGTCAGCTCACGTGCTTTCTACAGCAGGCCACGACGCCGCTTGGAGAAAGTGACCTGCCTGCTTCTCATGTTCTCAATCCTCCTAATCACAATCTTGCCCCTCACCAATCACCATGATAGCTCTTCGATCTCCTTAATTAAGCATATATTCACTCAACTCCTTAATTATCTGCTAGCTAGCTAGCTAGATCTTCGCTCCAGTGGTCCAATTAATAGATGGTTGTGTGTGAGCATGTACTGCCCCTGCAGGCTCCAATATATATGAATGAACTGCAGTAAGGCAAGCATAGTTAGCTACTCATTCAAATATGCAACCTGCAGATTAACTAATGTAATTAGTACCAAATTAAGGACGCAAACTGCATGTTGATCGATGAGCTCAGTGATTTCCTTAACTAAATTTATCATGCAACTTGCTGCCATCTCTGGAACCTGTGAAAGGGAAACAATATTTTTCTAGCAAATGGGTGTTTCTTGTATGCACCATACGAGGTTTTGGAATCCGGTAAACGTCACGCCTTATATTAGTTTTCACAGGTTAGCGCCCGATCCGCACAAATATCGTAGGTGATTCGATTCGATTTGATTCCTTCCCATGTGCAAGTAGCACCACTTTGTCATCGGCAGTACAAAATCCTCAAAGAAATCACAAGTTATATATGTGGGGCAACTCCATCCGCTTCAAAACATAAGGCCTATTTTGAGTTGTTAAGAATTAAGGTTTGACTAGTAAATCCATCAATATTGGCAGCAATGTAGTGTTCTATAAAGAAATTAAAAGTTATACATATGAAGTACTCCCTTTGTAAACTAATATAAGAGCGTTGAGATCACTATTTTAGTATTTTAAACACTCTTATATTAGTTTATGAAGGGAGTAATACCTTAACTTGCGGTGGATTTGTTTGTTAAAATTAGGTGCCATAGCTGCCCCTATCAAACACATCAAATTCTCACGACTTCATAGAGCGCAAGCTAGCGACTCGAGATACTTTCGCCGCTTGATTATTTTGCCCCAAAATTATTTAGCGCACTTATATACCATAAGGACAGAAGTATAGACAGAAATAGAACAACCGAGTGCCTGAAAACACTACATATTAGGATATATGTGCATCCAGTTCTTCTGACTGAACATAATCATAGATATATATATATATATATATACATACATATATATATATATATATATATATATATATATATAGGTAGGTAGGTAGGGTCAAAAGTACTGAGAAACTTTATTTGTAGAGTATGGATTGATAATTCCTAGTGGAGAATATCTTTAATCATATGATGGATTCGAAAATCCTTCCACATATGCGTGATATAGTTTACAGGTGATATTGTTTACCTAATATATTTTTTCTTAATTTACCTTTTGGGGCTAATAGATTCTTGTGCATTCCTTCAAGTGGTTTGACTAGATGATAATCGATTGCACGAATGTTCGCTGACCACACGACCCTAAAAGAATTTCAATTGCACTGTATTGAATGTAGGGAGTAACCAGACAACCTCATCCTGGCTAGCAAAATTCATGATTTTTTAGTGAAAGTGAACATGCGCCATGAATAAATTGGTCAATAGAGTATATAATATTTTTTGTGGCATCAAAGTACTCTTTATTGCAAGGTGATTTTTTTTTGAAATGGAGGCGTACCCCCGGTCTCTGCATCATGATGATGCATGCGGCCATCTTATTAACCATCCAGAATCGTCATAAAAGTCTTGCAGCTCACAAAATGGAGCAGAAAAGAGTATAAAAAAAAGGAAACGTACAAGGGAACCACGCCAACCGGCACAATGAAGATAAAAAGGACAATCTCTCTAGACTCCTATCCTGTTATGCGAGCGCCATCCGAACCGGTTGAAAATAACCCGAGCTACCATCTCCCATTGGTTGCACCCAGTAACCTGTGACGCCCCCGATTCAATCGTACACTAATCATGCACGCAAATGTGTACGATCAAGATCAGGGACTCACGGGAAGATATCACAACACAACTCTACAAATAAAATAAGTCATACAAGCATCATAATACAAGCCAGGGGCCTCGAGGGCTCGAATACAAGTGCTCGATCATAGACGAGTCAGCGCAAGCAACAATATCTGAGTACAGACATAAGTTAAACAAGTTGCCTTAAGAAGGCTAGCACAAACTGAGATACAGATCGAAAGAGGCGCAGGCCTCCTGCCTGGGATCCTCCTAAACTACTCCAGGTCGTCATCAGCGGGCAGCACGTAGTAGTAGGCACCTCCGGTGTAGTAGGGGTCGTCGTCGACGGTGGCGTCTGGCTCCAGGACTCCAGCATCTGGTTGCGACAACCAGAAGAAAGGAAAAGGGGGAAAAAAAAGGGGGGGAGAAAGCAACCGTGAGTACTCATCCAAAGTACTCGCAAGCAAGGAACTAAACTACATATGCATAGGTATATGTGTAAGGAGGCCATATCAGTGGACTGAACTGCAGAATGCCAGAATAAGAGGGGGATAGCTAGTCTTATCGAAGACTACGCTTCTGGTCACCTTCGTCTTGCAACAGGCAGAAGAGGGTAGGTCGAAGTCCTCCAAGTAGCATCTTCAAGTAACATCTCATAGCATAATCCTACCCGGCGATCCCCTCCTCATATCCCTGAGGTAGAGCGACCACCGGTTGTATCTGGCACTTGGAAGGGTGTGTTTTATTACGTATCCGGTTCTAGTTGTCATAAGGTCAAGGTACACTCCAAGTCGTCCTGTTACCGAAGATCACGGCTATTCGAATAGATTAACTTCCCTGCAGGGGTGCACCACATAACCCAACACGCTCGATCCCATTTGGCCGGACACACTTTCCTGGGTCATGCCCGGCCTCGGAAGATCAACACGTCGCAGCCCCACCTAGGCAAAACAGAGAGGCCAGCACGCCGGTCTAAACCTAAGCGCACAGGGGTCTGGGCCCATCGCCCTGAGCACACCTGCACGTTGCGTGGGCGGCCGAAAGCAGACCTAGCCTAGTGGCGTTCCAGTCCAATTCGGCGCGCGCCGCTCCGTCGCTGACGTCTGAAGTGCTTCGGCTGATACCACGACGTCGGGATACCCATAACTACTCCCACGTAGATGGTTAGTGCGTATAGGCTCGTAGCCGACTCAGATCAAATACCAAGGTCTCGTTAAGCGTGTTAAGTATCCGCGAACGCCGAACAGGGCCAGGCCCACCTGTCTCCTAGGTGGTCTCAACCTGCCCTGTCGCTCCGCCACAAAGTAACAGTCGAGGGCCGTCGGGAACCCAGGCCCACCTCTACCGGGATGGAGCCACCTGTCCTTTCAGCCCCCTCGTCAGAATCACTTGCGGGTACTCAATGAGCTGACCCGACTTTAGTCACCATCTGTATAGTATGTATGTATAGTATATACCCGTGATCACCTCCCAAGTGATCACGGCCCGATAGTATAGCAAGGCAGACTGACAAGAATGTAGGGCCAATGATGATAAACTAGCATCCTATACTAAGCATTTAGGATTGCGGGTAAGGTATCAATGACTGTAGCAGCAATGACAGGCTATGCATCAGAATAGGATTAACGGAAAGCAGTAACATGCTACACTACTCTAATGCAAGCAGTATAGAGGAGAATAGGCGATATCTGGTGATCAAGGGGGGGGGGGCTTGCCTGGTTGCTCTGGCAAGAAGGAGGGGTCGTCAACTCCATAGTCGAACTGGGCAGCAGCAGCGTCGGTCTCGTAGTCTACCGGAGAGAAGAGGGGGAAGAAACAATGAATACAATGCAAACAAATGCATATCGATGCATGACATGACAAGTAACGATGCTAGGTGTGCCCAATCGCGGTAGTAGGTGATACCGACGAAGGGGGGAAACATCCGGGAAAGTATTCCCGGTGTTTCGCGTTTTCGGACAGATGAACCGGAGGGGGAAAGTTGCGTGTTTGGTATGTTAGAGGTGTGTGGTGGACGAACGGGCTGCGTATCCGGGTTCGTCTCGTCGTTCTGAGCAACTTTCATGTAGAAAGTATTTTCATCCGAGTTACGGATTAAAAGATATGATTTTCTAAAGATTTAAATCATTTTCTGATTTTATTTAGTTATTTAATTCCAACATTATCCAAAACAGTGAATGATGACGTCAGCATGACATCAGAGTGATGTCAGCAGGTCAACTGGTCAGTTGACCAGTCAAACCAGACAGGTGGGTCCAGTGGGACCCACATGTCATTGTCAGGGATATTAACAGAATTCTAAAACTAACTAAATTGGGTTAATTAGTGGGTGGGGCCCGGTAGTCAGTGAGAGATTAGTGTTTAATTAATTAATTTAATTAATTAGCAATTTATCTATTTATTTTTATTCGTTTTAAGACATGGGGCCCGCATGTCAGTGGCAGTGGCTGCCACATCAGCGTAGTTGACCCGGTCAACTTGGCCAGTTGGGGCCCCAGGCCCACAGGCAGTGACCCAGGGGGTGGACCCCACGCATGCCACATCAGCCGGCCGGCGTTTAGACGCCGGCGAGTCCGTTTTCGCGGCGGCGCGGCTCGGGATAGTGGCGGGTTTCGCCCATAGGGCACCAAACCGAGCGGGACCGGTCGCGTTCGAACGGCAAGACGACGGCGAAGTGAGTGGGGGTGGTTGTAGAGGCGGTGGTGGCCGGAGTCGAGCGCCACGAGCTCGTCGGCGGTGAGGTGGTTCGGGCGCGAAATGAAGATGGCGACACCGCGCGCTTCGGGGCTAACGGGAAGGCCAGGGGGGAGCTGCGCGACGCGCTGAGCACAAAGGACTCGGCCCCGTGACCATTTGGTCACCGGAAGGGCGCCGGCGACGCGTGCAGGCGGCGGCGCGGTCGGGTGCTTCGGCGGTAGCTAGCTAGGGCACCGTGAGGCGAAGAAGGAGAGGGGGAGAGGACGGAGTGGAGCTCACCGAGTGGTCAAGAAAGACCCGTGGTGGCTTAGGAGCAGCAGAGCTCGCCGGGGAGGAAGGGGATCGCCGGCGGCCGTCGAGGAAGCAGACGACTCGATCCGTAGCCTGCGGTGCTCCTCGAGCTCGATGGCGAGGCGTAGCCGAAGTAGAGGTCGTCGACGCGTCTCGTGGACGTGCTAGCGAGGCGCGGGGTGGCCGGTGGCCGCGGTTATGGCGCAGCCATGGCGACGGCGGCGCTCGGTTACGGAGGGGAACGAAGGGAAGCGCGGTGGATCTGAGGGGGAAGGCGCAAGGACCGAGGGGAGAGTGGGGCGAGTGGGAGGAGAGACCGAAGGGCGCGGCGTCGGCGTCCTTATCCCCTCGCCTCGTCGCCGGCGAGGTGGGTTCGGCTGGGACGTGCCCTGTTCCGACCCGGGTCGGGGGAACAGGGGAAGGGGACGCGGTGTGGGAGCTGGGCCGGCTGGGCCGGCCAGGCTGACTGCGGGCCAGGGGGTTGGGCGGTGGCCGTGCGGGTGGGTTGGGCTGCCTGGTCCAGGGGGCTTCCCCCCCCTTTTGTTTTGTTTTTTTAATCTCTTTCTTTTATTTATTTTCCCTTTCTGTTTTATTTAGTTTTAGGGCATTTAGGCATTTTATAAAATGGTGTTTGCTTCACCATAATTACCAGTGCAATATTTGGCAACCCCCGAACATTTTCGCTTTGCCTTTTGAAAACTTAGGGTGTTTGTCACTAATTCATATTTTGAATTGCAATGATTTTGAACTACCACTTGATTAGCAACAGTAACACGGATGACATGGCATCATTAGAAGAGTTTTACTGTAGCCTAATTATCCGGGCGTTACAAATCTCCTCCACTACAAGAAATCTCGTCCCGAGATTTAGGAGGTAGAAGGAAACAGTGCGGGGTATTCATCACGCAGGCGATCCTCACGTTCCCAAGTGGCTTCATCTTCAGAATGGTGCGACCACTGGACTTTGAGGAACTTGATCGCCTTCTGGCGGGTGCGGCGTTCAGCTTGGTCGAGAATGCGGACCGGATGCTCTTTATAGGAGAGGTCCTGTTGCAATTCGAGCACTTCATGATCCACTGCTCGGATTGGGTCCTTGAAGCAGCGGCGGAGCTGTGATACATGGAACACATCGTGAACCTGAGAAAGGTTCGGCGGAAGCTCCAGTTGATATGCCACTTTTCCACGCCTCTCGAGAATAGTGAATGGGCCAATATAGCGAGGAGCTAGCTTGCCCTTGATCCCGAAGCGGTGAGCACCCTTCATTGGTGTAACGCGAAGATAGGCCTTCTCGCCAGGTTGATAGACCATGTCTTTATGATGACGGTCGTAATTACTCTTCTGGCGTGACTGAGCAGTCTTGAGATTCTCGCGAATAATGCGGACTTGCTCTTCGGCATGTTGGATAATATCCGGACCAAAGAGTGGACGTTCCCCCGTTTCTGACCAGTTCAGAGGGGTTCGGCACTTTCGTCCATATAACACTTCGAAGGGGGCCATCTTCAGACTAGCTTGATAGCTATTATTATAAGAGAACTCAGCATACGGGAGAGATTCCTCCCATCTCTTGCCGAAGGATATAACACAAGCTCGAAGCATGTCTTCGAGAACTTGGTTGACACGTTCAACTTGCCCTTGTGACTGAGGATGAAAAGCAGTGCTGAAAGACAGATGAGTGCCCATAGCTTCTTGGAAACTTGCCCAGAATCTTGAAGTGAATAAGCTGCCACGGTCTGAACTGATTACCAATGGAATACCGTGAAGCGAGACAATTCTGGTCATGTAGAGGTTTGCCAGCTGACTAGCAGTGATCGTTTCCTTGACAGCCAGAAAATGTGCAACTTTAGAAAGTCGGTCAATGACGACAAGAATAGCATCATTACCCTTTTGCGATTTGGGAAATCCAGTAACGAAGTCCATCTCGACATGGTCCCATTTCCATTCAGGAATAGATATAGGTTGCAGAGTTCCAGCAGGCCTTTGATGTTCTGCTTTGATACGACGGCAAACGTCACATTCGGCAACATAACGAGCAACGTCTTGCTTCATGTTAGACCACCAGAATCTCTGGCGGATGTCTTGGTACATCTTTGTACTACCAGGGTGGATACATAGAGGCGTATCATGAGCTTCTTTCATAACCTCCTGAGTCATATTCAGGTTTTCCTTCTTACATGGCACCACTAGGCGGCCTTTGAAGTACAAGGCGCCATCATCAGCAATAGTGAAGGATGAGGGACTTCCTTCTTTGAGGTCTTGCTTAATCTTGTAGACTTCAGAGTCAAATCCCTGCATTGTCTTAATGGTGCCCACGAGATCGGGTTCAACAGCCAGGGTATAGAGGGAACCCTGGGAAACAACGCGGAGATTCATCTTGCGGAACTCCGGAGGAGGGGGAGCGAGTGCACCCGGAGGAACAATATGGAGGTTTAGCTTTCTGAATTCTTCAACAAGTGAGGGCTGAACTTTGTGAACCTGGAGGTGGTTGCAGTAAGACTTGCGGCTCAAGGCATCAGCCATTACATTAGCCTTGCCTGGGGTATAGGAAATACCCAAATCAAAGTCTGCAACAGTCTCCATCCATCTCTGCTGACGGAGGTTCAGGTCTGGCTGAGTAAACAGATACTTCAGACTTTGGTGGTCAGTGAAGATCTCGCAACGATTACCGAGTAGGTAATGTCGCCACTGTTTTAGTGCATGAATGACAGCAGCAAGTTCGAGGTCGTGAACTGGGTAGTTCTCTTCGTGAGGGCGCAATTGACGAGAGGCATAAGCAACCACTTTGCGCTCTTGCATTAGGACACAGCCTAGTCCTTGACGGGAAGCGTCGCAGTAAATGACGAAGTCCTTCTTAGTATCAGGAGGAGCTAGTACTGGGGCAGAAGTCAACTTGTCTTTGAGTGCCTGGAAGCTTTCCTGACATTTGTCTGTCCACTGGAACTTGACGCCCTTATGCAATAGGTTAGTCAGAGGCCTGGCAATCTTGGAGAAGTTCTCGACGAATCGACGGCAGTAGCTGGCGAGACCGAGAAAACTTCTGACTTGCTTAACGTTCTTCGGAGGAGTCCAATTGAGAATAGCCTGAACTCGTTCAGGGTTGACGGCAATACCATCCTTAGAGATGACATGCCCGAGATAGGTTACTTCGGGAAGCCAGAATTCACATTTGGAGAACTTGGCATAAAGTTGATGCTCTCGTAGCTTTTCCAGCACGAGGCGAAGATGTTCAGCATGTTCCTCTTCGTTCTTGGAAAATACCAGAATATCATCCAGATAAACCACGACGAACTTGTCGAGGTAATCCATGAATATATAGTTCATCAGGCGAGAGAAGGTGGCTGGAGCATTGGTTAAGCCGAAAGACATGACGGTGTACTCGTATGAACCATAACGAGTCACGAATGCGGTCTTGGGGATATCTTCCTCACGAACACGGATCTGGTGGTAACCCAACCTCAAGTCGAGTTTATAGAACACTGATGATCCAGCTAATTGATCATACAGATCATTGATCCGAGGAAGAGGATACTTATTCTGAATGGTAGCTTGATTTATAGGACGGTAGTCTTGGACCAATCGGTTTGTCCCATCTTTCTTCTTGACAAAGAGAGAAGGTGCTCCCCAAGGAGAGCAACTTGGGCGAATGAAACCACTTTGAAGAGATTTATCGATTTCCTCCTTAAGCTCAAGGAGTTCATGCGGCGGCATCTTGTAGGGTCTCTTGGCTATAGGAGTGGTGCCTGGTTTCAAGTCGATGACGAATTCGACAGCTCTAGCAGGGGGAATCCCTGGGAGTTCTTCAGGAAAGACGTCTAGGAATTCACACACGACGGGAATGTTTTCAATGCCCTCAAGTGGTGCAGCGTTCAATGCGTTTAAGGCATAAAGTCTGGCCTCGGCATTCCGAACCAGATGAGCATCGTAGCTAATTATTTCATCAGAAGGGTGTAGCAGATGGACGGTCTTGGTGGCGCAAATGATAGAAGCGGTATGCGCCTTTAACCAATCCATTCCCAGAATGAGATCAATGCTACAGGACTTCAGTACGATGGGAGAGACAAGGAATTCCAGTCCTTCAATTTCTACAGGGACGTCGTTGCAAATCATGGAGGTTCGACATTGGCCCGCAGGGGTGTGCACTAATAGAGAAGCGTTCATGTCTTCACTTTTAATGCCATGCATGAATGCAAAATCTTCTGACATGAATGAATGCGATGCTCCTGTATCAAATAAAACAGATGCTGGTACTGAATTTACGAGGAGTGTACCCATCACAGTAGCAGGCTGGTCTTGAGCTTCATTCAGATCAATGTGGTTGGCATGAACACGGCCATAAGACTTGGCATTGTTGTTGCGGACCTGGTTGTTCCCACGACCAGCTGCTGGAAGGGCCAGTTGATTCTGTTTCTGGTTGCATTCCCTAGCACGGTGCCCTGGTTGTCCGCACCTGAAGCACAACCCATTCTCGGGGGTAGGAACAGGAGCTTGGGTTGGTGGAGCTGGAAGCCTCGGCTGCCTGGTTGGAGCAGCCGGCAGACGAGGTGCAGCATAAGACTGCCTTGGGGCAGGTGCAGTTGGACGGTACATGCTGTTCGGGATCCATATCTTACGCTTCTGCGAGGGCGGGCCCGAAGATGAGCCCGTGTCACGGTTGCGCCTTTGAGAGCTCTGGTGTTCTTGCAGACCAGTCTCGACATTGATGGCCTTGTTCACCAAGGTGGCGAAATCGGCAAAGTCATGCACTAGAAGTGTGAGCTTGATGTCAGCTTGAAGGCCTTCACGGAACTTCTCCTGTCTGCGAGCATCAGTTGCAATGTCTTCTTCAGCATAGCGGGATAAGTCCAGAAACTCCCGCTGATAAGCTTCAACAGTCTTGTTGCCTTGGGTGAGGTTGCGAAACTCACGCTTCTTCCTGTCCATGATTCCCTGAGGAATGAAGCGGGCACGGAAGGCAGCCTGAAAGTCTGGCCAGGAGATGATTGTCCCAACTGGCAGAGTACGCCTATGGCTGTCCCACCATTGAGCTGCGGGTCCCTTCAGGAAGAAGGAAGCAAAGGTGACATAGCTGGCAGGGGCTACATCAGCAGACTCCATCTCATAGGTGATGTCACGGAGCCAGTCATCAGCATCCAGCGGGCTGGGTTGAGCTGCGGTACACACTTGGGTTGAGGCGTATGAAATCCTGCAGAGTTGTTGTGTTTGGATGCTGGTTCATATTGGGGCGAGGAAACTGAGCCATCATGTTTTCCATGAACTGGCGATTCATCTCAAGCTGTTGGATCATACCAGCCATGTACTCAGGCGGTGGTGGGAAGTTGCCACCACGACCACGACCAGCTGGTCTAACCATCCTGCTAATATACAACAGGGGTAGTTCAGTATTGAGAAATTTGCTTAGACAAGAGTCATTCATGATGAAACATGCATAATGAAAGGAGCACGACAGATACCACATAGATAGTCGGCATAACTTACAAAAGGGGTCGGACATAGAGTTCAGTACACAGAGTTCCGTACATAGACTAAGTCATCATAGGCGGCACGCAGGCTCGCGAGTGCATCTAAAACTAATGAGCAAGACTACATCAGTCCCAGGAGGTACTGTGAAGGTAGCTGTAACCTGACAGCTGGTAGTGAGGCAACGGATA
>NC_041392.1:71841136-71846074 GCF_002162155.2 Triticum dicoccoides
CCAAGGGGGGGGGAAGTTGGGCCAGGCCAGGGGCCAGGTGGGGTGGGGGAACTGGCTGGGCCAGGGGGGTTTTCCCCTCCCTCCCCTTTTTTTTTCTTCTTTTCTTTTATTAATTTTCTTTTCTGTTTTTAGATTATTTAAATTGCCAAATCATTTTACAAAAATTAGTGCACCCCACCATAATTATGTTAGCTATTTTAGACAACCCCCGAAAAATTTTTTAGTTTTGGTTTTGAAACTTTTTATCTTTGCTCTTGTTTTGATTTTTGTTTTAGAACGGGTTCGGATCTAACGCGAGTTTATCCACAGTAACCGAGGTGACGTGGCAACATTAGTGAGGATTACTGTAGCTTGATTACCCGGGCGTCACATAACCAAAGGCTCCCTGGAGTCCATAGGAGTGAGTAAGGACCACGTACGGATCCAAGTGTGTTGTCTGTTAAAAATTATATCATTCCTGCAGTTCCATATAGCCCATAATAATGCACATATTCGAATGTGAATACGAGCCGCAGTAATCTGTTTCACCCCAGCTAACCACGTCCCAAACAAAGACGCAATATCAACTGGAGGATTAATATTAAAAGCTATATGAATCGTTCTCCAAAGTAACTTGGCAAGTGGGCATTCAAGAAATAAGTGTTGTATTGTTTCGTCATGATCACAAAAACAACACCGCGAAGAACCTACCCATCGCCTCTTAATTAAGTTGTCCTTTGTGAGTATCACTTGCTTGTGAACAAACCACATGAATATTTTAATACGCAAAGGAATCTTAACTTTCCAAATATGCATCGATCGTGATATGGGACCAGAGTTAATGAGATCCATATAAAAAGATTTCACCGTAAACCTCCCGTTCGTGGTTAATTTCCATTGTATTGAATCCGGCTGATCGGATAGTTGAACTTCTATCAATCTCCGAACCAGGTGCATCCAGGCGGTCCATCTCTTACCAACTAACACTCGTCTGAATTGGATGTTCAAGGGAATTGTTTAAAGGACGGTACCCACGTAATCCTCCTTACGTTGCACAATATTATAGAGTATAGGATATTGGATGGCCAAGGGCGTCTCTCCTAGCCATGTGTCTTCCCAAAATCTTGTGACATGCCATTGCCAACCAAGAATTTGACCCTACAAAAGAACAGGTCCTTCGTGCGCATAAGTCCCTTCCAGAATGGTGAATCAGACGGTCTCATGGTAACCTGGGCTAGCGTTTTCGAATGCAGATATTTATTACGCAAGATTTGAGACCACATACCCTCCGGCTCAGTCTCTAGTCTGTAGAGCCATTTGCTCATAAGACATTTGTTCTTGATTTCTAAGTTTTCAATGTCGAGACCTCCTTGGTCTTTAGGTCGGCAAATGATATCCCATCGCGCGAGACGGTATTTCCGCTTGGCCTCATCAGACTACCAAAAGAAGCATGATCTAAAGAAATCAAGACACTTGCGAACTCCTTTCGGAACTTCGAAGAACGACAGAAGGAACGTTGGCATACTAGTCAGTACTAAGTTAATCAGGACTAGCCGATCTCCATATGACATAAGCTTATCCTTCCAGCAGCTTAGTTTTTTTTCAATTCGTTCTTCAATACATTTCCAATCTTTATTGGAGAGTTTACGGTGATGGATCGGTATACCCAAGTAATTGAATGGTAAGACACCTGACTCGCACCCAAACAGTTGTCTGTATTTATGTTCCTCGTCTTTGGCCTTCCCAAAGCAGAACACCTCGCTTCAATTTGTTCTTCAATACATTCTCAAAGTCCACTTTGAAAATAACCCCATCTAGTTTTTTCGAGTGGATCTCATGAAGCGTTTCATGTAGAATGACCACCCCTTCCAGTATGTGTCATCCCGGCATGAACGCTGTCTGGCTCGGTTGGATTACCGAATGAGCAAAGTACTCTTTATTGCAAGGTGATCACCATATTATCTTTTACAAGAGTATCAACAATCTCTACAAGTGAATCTTTCATCCACCCCG
Source organism: Triticum dicoccoides (assembly GCF_002162155.2). Classification (NCBI taxonomy): domain Eukaryota; kingdom Viridiplantae; phylum Streptophyta; class Magnoliopsida; order Poales; family Poaceae; genus Triticum; species Triticum dicoccoides. Next base: position 71,843,129 of record NC_041392.1, read on the forward strand.
CACACACCTTATTTCTAGCTAGTTTGACTAAATCATGGGCAGCACAATTAGTCTGTCTAGGAGCATGCTCAAAAATAATATGTGAGAATATGTAGCAAGACATCATGTTGGGAGTGCACAATTAGCCTCATCCACGTTTAGGTTCACATCGTTGCTCTTGGTCTTTCCCAACCATGTCGCTTGATTGTCGCATTTGCATCACTCGTCATAGTATAGTTAGCAACCAAAACTCTGATTGCCATTGCTATGAACTTAGGTTCCTGGACATTTTCATTATGCACTAGCTTTCTCCTCTCCCATCATAAATACCAGAATCTCAATGTAAGATCTCACGAATATGGCATCTACTAAGAGATAACCAAGTCTCGGCCAACTAAGATTTACCAAGACATCATGTTGGGAGTGCATTTGGTAGGACATCGCTTGTTCCATAGTGGGCCGGCCCATGTAGCATTTTTCTTCCGGTTGTCTATTTTTTCCTTTTTTTATTCTAGTTTTTTGGGTTGGGTTTTGTTTATTTTTATTTTTTTTCTTGTTTATTTTTCTTAATTCACGAATAACATTTTAATCCCATGAATATTTTTCAAATTCGTGATTTTTTAAACATGTGAATTTTTTCCAAAATTTTAAACAAAATTAAAAAATCACAAATACTTTTAATATTCATGAACATTTTTTAAAAAAAATAATTTTTCGAAATAACAAGTATTTTCAAATTCACGAACATTCCTTGATGTCACCAATATTTTTTAAAATAAGAAAACGCTGGTTGGTTTTTCCTCTAAGGCCCTGTTTGGTTCATAAGTTCTAGGACTTTTTTTAGTTCTAACTTATAAGTCCCAAGTTCCTAAAAAGTCCCTACATGTTTGGTTCCTGGGACTTATAAGTCTCTATAAGATCATATTACAACTATAAGTCTCTATAAGTCCCTCCTTGAGAGTCTTATTTCATAAGTCCCAAATGCCCACTTTAAGCCCCTATAAGTTTTTACTGTTTGGTTTAGATGGGACTTATAGGGACTTATTTAAGTCCCTAGACCAATAAATCTCTGGAAACAAACAAAAAACAGGTGAGGAGCACAAAAGTCGAGTGAACAAAAAGAAACAAACTACGTAATGTAACGTATAGGCGCAATGCGCGCTAGGAAACTTTCGGGCGCAAAGGGCGCTAATAAGGAACTCTGTTGCTGCTACATATTGCTACAAGCGATACGGCAACGACATGCCAACTACAGTACTCAACTTTGGGTCGGCCCGCTATATCACTACCGCTCAACTGTAGAACTTTTCCAGTATATCGCCAAAACAAATCGCTCAAATAAATTGCTCATCATGAAAAAAATGCTTGCGAATACAAAACAATTTCGTGAATTAAAAAACGTTAACAAAATTTTAAAATTATGGATTTTAATAATTCTAAATTTGAATTTTCATAATTTTGAAAAAAAATCATGAATTTGAAAACGGTACACAAATTTAAAATTTTGAATTTTACATAATCATTTTTTTCCAAAAATGGTTGGGAATACAAAAAATTAAAATATACATGAATTTGGAAAAACAATCAATAATTAAAAAATGTTCAGTACCTCGAAAACAATGAGAAAAGAAAACAAAAAAGAATCCACAATAGAATCGAACAGGAAAAGAGAAAAAAGGAAAATAAAAAAAGAACAAAAATGGAACAAAACAACAGGGAAAGCGGCAGAAAAATATTGGGTAGAAGCTTCCCAGAACCAGGTGAGAACAATTTTAATATATCGTTTCCTAGCGCGCATTTTTATAGCTACTCCATCTCAGTTTACAGCATGTCCTTTCATCTTTGAAGGACGTGGGACAAACATTGAGGTTCATAGCCTCGCTAAGCACGCTTTAGGCCTTTCTTTGGGACGCCATATGTGGCTCCTTCATCCTCCAGGCCTCAATTCTATTCAATGTACTCGGCCTAAGATGATTAGTAAAGTGTGTTTAGACACAAAAAATGCAATAAAAATTATTCAGTGAGAACTTTTTTACTAAAACAATGCAATGTATACTTACAAAAAAAGTTACATGGCTTAAAAAAAAGGTTTTTTTCTGATACAAAAAATGTTCATACATTTATGAAAATGTTCATGTCATTTGACTAAAAATGTTCACACATTTTAAAATTTGTTCGTGATAATTTTCGAAAATGTTCATAAACATTATAGTTTGTTCATTCCATTTTAAAGAAATATGTTATATATAAACAATTCATGCCATTCAAAAAGAATGTTCATAACACTAAAAAATGTTAAGGAGTTTACAACAATGTGAACGAAAATATAATAAATCTGTTTGCACAATTTTTTTATAAAAATATTGCAATAAAAGTAGATGGATTTAAAATTTTCATGAATTTGTAAAGGAAAAGAGTCAATGAAAAATGAAGAAGGGGAGACAAAAAATTAAATGGGTAATCCAGAAAATCAAAGAAAAAAAATATAAACAAAATAAATAGAAAAACAAGGAGAGAAAAACGGAAAAGAGAAAACCTGGCCAAAACTTTCCCCAAAGCAGATAGAAGGTTCCGATATCCAAAGTTAATTGAGCTAGCCTAAATAGGGGCACACAGTAGGTGAGGGCTGATGCAAAGTACTCAATCAATCAATCGACTACACACACGCAATTCCAGCCCCCGCGTTGTCCTTCCCGAGGCGACACGGGCGGCGATGAATCCAGCCCGCTCAAGGCCTCCTCCCCCGTGCTCCCCGTCCCCCCACCACCGTCCCATGGTCTTTGCCAGGCAAAGCTCGCGCGAATCTGACGGCGACGGGGCTCTAGCATCCCTGGGTGACTCCCGTCGAGTTGGAGGCTTTTTGTGGTGGCTGGCGGCACTACGCTCCTCTGCACAAGTCGGAGGTGCCTGGGGGCGGCGGAAGGACGGTGGTGGTTGCGTGTGTGCTACAGCGCGTGGACGTGTCCA
>NC_041392.1:71846434-71860456 GCF_002162155.2 Triticum dicoccoides
GCTGTATCGGGGAGGAGTGGGGGCCTGCTGTGGTGATAATAAAGGTGACGGTCCTCGTGCTCCTCTCGGATCACGGCAACATCCTGCATGATCGGTCCTCCTCGATCTGGTAATCAACGTGTTCCGGAATTGCTGTCGGAGATCTTGCCCAAGATATCTGGATCAGATAGAATTCGGACGTGCACGTCCATTTCAGCCTACGAGGTTCCATGAGGGCATGACACGAAGTCTGTTGTTCGTTGACGCCATGGGACATGTCAGCTTCTTGATTTCTATGGTGTAGATAGGTATGGAGAAGGTCATGGTGGGTGAGATCGATGATTAGTTAGACGGACTCGGCTTTCGAGGCGATGGAGCCAGCCAGGTGTTTCATAACTCTCAAGAGCAGCAGTGTCAAGTGGGGGCGGCAACACAAGAGGAATTCATTTTTTGTGGTGCTCCTCGGGTGCCTAGCGGGGACTTTTAGGGTGAAAACCTAAGGTCTGTCTTTCATTGATTGTGTCTGGCAATTGTCTTACTGAAGGAATTGTTTTGAGAGCTCGGACTTCTCCAGGGTGAAAACCTAAGATCTTGGATTGGGCAACGACAACGCTTGTGCACTGTTTCCTTCTTGGAGGCGTTGCTTTTGGAGACCTTTAATGTTTTCCGGGTGCTGCATTTGATGGTGATTTGTGTGCGGCTGCTGAGAGGAGTCGGTCACTGTGGCAGGACCTTTGCTTTTTTTCCTTTCTTTTTATTTTTTTCCTTTGACTATGTGCATCTTGATTATTTTTGCGATATCTTGTACGTGCAGAGACTATGTGTAATTGGTATCTTTACGATATTAATATATTCCACTTAAAAAGAGTAGGTAAGGGTCCGTCTATCCTCTAAAGAGCGAGATAGTATTTGCATGCTATGCGAACTTCGAAGACCTAGTTGTAAGGGCATATTTATCCCTAAGTGTTTTGGTGATTGATGACAATGTATTTGCGGACTAATCGTGTGCCTTGAGTATTCCAGACACTTCATTGCTAGGCACAAGACGATTGGGTGCCCCTCGAAGACTGATGAAGACGGCGTCTTTTCTACGTTTCTTTTTGGTGGATTTGAGTCGTAGAAAGCCATACTATTAAGAGGGGGTCCGTGTTGAAAAGGTTTGGGTGGAATCATCACGTACACATCTCCTTCTTGTCCCCTCCTTTTTCCTTGGAGCTTCCTCCGTTTTCTTGCCTCCCTTGTCTGGCTACTGTGGTTGGTTGCGGTAGTACTACTCCCAGGAAAACGGTAGTACCGTAGGCATCCGCGGTAGTACCGCGCGGTGGCGCGGTAGTACCGCAGGTGCCCACGGTAGTACCGCTCCCCTGGAGCCGCACTACCGCTGCCCACCAGGCTAGTGCCGCCCCTTTGCGGTAGTAGGGGCGGATGTAATTTTTTACATCTGCACCTACCGCGGTAGTACTGTTTTCGCCGAGCGGTAGTACCGTGCTATGCAGTCAGGAAGTAGTACCACCCCTCGGCAGTACTACTATGTCAGGTTTTTGCTACTTCCGTTTCTTTGTGGTAGTAGGCACGGAAGTTCCCTTTCCCCTGGCTGGGGGTTTTTGCCTTGCGGTAGTACCGCATGGGGGCGCGGTAGTACCGCGCGTGCGGAAGTACCGCCCCCAGCTCCTGCGCGTCTGTTTATCTTTTCTGTTGCTGGGGTTGCGGCAGTACCGTGGGTCGGTACGGTAGTACTGCACAGCCGTGCAGTAGTACCGCTTGGTTGCAAGCAGTAGTACTGCGCGGCCTTGCGGTAGTACCGCTGGCCAGGCGCGGTAGTACCGCTAGCCGCGGGCTGCTTGGCGGGTAACGGTTGGATCCTTTTCCCACACTATATAAGGGGTCCCCTTCTTCCCCGTTGACTCACCTCTTCCACCCCCAAGCTCCATTATTGCTCTAAGCTCCATTTTCGCCCGATCTCACTCCCTAGCCGACCAAACTTGTTGATTTGCTCGGGAATGGTTGAGAAGGCCTCGATCTACACTTCCACCAAGAGATATTTGATTCCCCCCACTAATTCCTTGCGGATCTTGTTACTCTTGGGTGTTTGAGCATCCTAGACGGTTGAGGTCACCGCGAAGCCATAGTCCATTGTGGTGAAGCTTCGTGGTGTCGTTGGGAGCCTCCAATTGAGTTGTTGAGATTGCCCCAACCTAGTTTGTAAAGGTTCGGTCGCCGCCTCCAACGGCACCAATAGTGGAATCACGGCATCTCGCATTGTGTGAGGGCGTGAGGAGAATACGGTGGCCCTAGTGGCTTCTTGGGGAGCATTGTGCCTCCACACTGCTCCAACGGAGACGTACTTCCTCTCAAAGGGAAGGAACTTCGGCAACACATCCTCGTCTCCACCGTCTCCACTCTTGGTTATCTCGTGCCTTTACTTGTGCAAGCTTATTTGTTTCATATATCTTGCTTGCTTGTGTTCCTATCCTTGTTGCATCATATAGGTTGCTCACCTAGTTGCATATCTAGACAACCTACTTTCATGCAAAGTTTAAATTGTTAAAGAAAAGCTAAAAATTGTTAGTTGCCTATTCAACCCCCCCCCCTCTAGTCAACCATATCGATCCTTTCAATTGGTATCAGAGCCTCGTCTCTTTATTAAGGACTTTACCGTCCAAAGAGTATGGTTGATACCGTAGACGGTGTGGAGGAACACTCCGGTGTGAATCCGACCTCGTCTACGGGCGATGGGGGAACCTCGGTCTCTTGTGGGGAGTTCAATGTGGCCTTGGAGACATTGAAAACCTCCATGACGACCGAAGTTGAAACCATGTTTACTAAATTTCTTGAGGGGCTTAAACTATCCACCGCACCGTTGAAAGTGGGTGACCCCACCGACAAGGTGACGGATGCTATCCCCGACAAGGGGGAAGCTAGTAGTGAAAAGGCTCCTTCTTCTAGTGGTAAGAATGGCACCGGCATCTTTGCCCATGTGGAACCACCACTTGTTTATGGTGGACCGGTTCCTTCCACTCATTTGAATCATGCCGGTCGTCCCCCTAAGATTGTGAAAAATGAGGACTTTGATTCTTGGGTTTACCGCTTTAAACATCATTTAAATCATGTGAACACTAACCTTTGGAGAATCATTGAAGAAGGTTTCTATGCGCATGATCCAAGCAACTTCACTCCTCGAGAAGCCGCGGACAATCAATTCAATGAGAATGCTCTCTTCATCATTCAAGATGCAATTCCACCCGAAGACCTACCTCATCTTCGTCCCTTCGCCTTGGCCAAAGATGCATGGCATTGTGTTATCTCTCTCTATCGGGGAAGCGCAAGCATTCAACGCTCCAACTATGAAGTGGTACAAGATGAGGCCGATGAGTTTGCAATGAAAGAAGATGAAGAACCTCGTGAGCTTTATCAGAGAGTAACCAAACTCGCGGTCTCACTACGAGATCACGGGAGCAAGGACACGGATGACAATTGGATCAAGCGCAAATTCCTCAAGGCAATGATGCCCTATCACAAGGCCATGTCCTCCGTCATTCGTCAAAGACCGGACTTCCACACTTTGACCTCAAGCGAAGTGTTGGATGAGTTTGTGGCCATGAACATTTTGGACAAGACCGCCGACAATGCGGTGCTTCGTTCTCAAAGGGCAAAGAAGCCTAACCTTGCATTGAAGGCCAAGCTCACCATTGAAGAAGAAGAAGAAGAGGAAGAAGAGGGAGAGCAACCCCGAAGATACGAAGTATGCGTATCATGAACACATGGCACTTGCTTCAAGGCAATTTTGGAGCAAGAAAAACTCGAGGCCAAACTTTAGCAAAAACAACTCAAGTGGCATGGAGAACAAGCAACGTGTAAGGACTTGCTACAATTGTGGCAATGTGAGTCATTTTGTTGCGGAATGCCCGTATGAGAAGAGGGAAGACAATGGTGGCAAGCTCATCTGAAAGGACAAGGCCAAGTCGTTCCCCAACAAGAGCAACTTCACCAAGAAGACTCCTCCCAAGGCATTGGTGGTACAAGAAGAGTACAATGAGGATGATGACGATGGTGAAAGTTATGAGTCGGTTGCCATGGCCTCCGTTGCCATTGCGACGACTCCACGGGTGTCTCTCTTCGACTCACCCAATGAGAGCATCACCGCCAAGTGCCTCATGGCTAAAGCCACCAACAAGGTAACCTCCAACATCAAAACTACCATCATTAATCATCCTTCTCCGACGGATAGCATTAATGAACTTGAGGAAGATAATGTGGAGGCTAATGAGTTTGAGGCCTTTATGGGCAAACTCAAGGGAAAATCCAAGAAGCACTTTGTTGCTCTCTTGGAACAACTTGGTGAAGCCAATGACATGATCGAGGCTCACGAAAACACCATCACTAAGATGGAAGGGCATAGTCGTGACTATGCCGATGAGATTTCGGATCTTTCCAATGCTCTTGAGGAAGAGCGTGGTCTTCGTTTGGCTCTTGAGGAGTCACACAACGTTGATCATGCTAAGTTAAAGAAAGATTATGATCATGTCCTCATTGTTTCTCATGTGCTAAACTCCGAGAAGGCCGAACTTGAGGTTGATTTTGCTAGACTCAAAGAGGAGTTTGATCTACTTGACAAGGCTCACAAGGTCTTGAAGGATGCTCATGCTAGCCTCAAAGAGTCGCATGATCAACTTCAAGTAAAGCTAACCAAGGAAAAAGCCACTTTCCCTCATATGATGTTAATTTATAATGCAAATGCTACTAACCCGTGTTGTGAGCATGTGCATCTCGTTGAGGAGAACGCTAAGCTAAAGGGGCAACTTGAGAGAGGTCTTGTGACTTGCATACAAGGCAAGAAGAACCTCAACGATCTCTTGATCAACCAAAAGGGAGTTGTGGCCAAGGAAGGGGTTGGGTACGTGCCGAACTCCAAGAACAAGAAGAATGACAAGACCAAACGACCTCCTCCTCTCATGCAAACTGAGGGAGTCCTGGATTAGGGGGTGTTCGGCTAGCCGGACTATACCTTCAGCCGGACTCCAGGGCTATGAAGATACAAGATTGAAGACTCTGTCCCGTGTCCGGAAGGGAATTTCCTTGGCGTGGAAGGCAAGCTTGGCGATACGGATATTCAGATCTCCTACCATTGTAACCGACTCTATGTAACCCTAACCCTATTCGATGTCTATATAAACCGGAGGGTTTTAGTCCGTAGGATAACATACACATCAACAATCATACCATAGGCTAGCTTCTAGGGTTTAGCCTCTCTGATCTCGTGGTAGATCTACTCTTGTACTACCCATATCATCAATATTAATCGAGCAGGACATAGGGTTTTACCTCCATCGAGAGGGCCCGAACCTGGGTAAAACTTTGTGTCCCTTGCCTCCTGTTACCATCCGGCCTAGACGCACAGTTCGGGACCCCCTACCCGAGATCCGTCGGTTTTGACACCGACATTGGTGCTTTCATTGAGAGTTCCTCTGTGTCTTCACCATCAGGCTCGATGGCTCCTACGATCATCTATAGCGATGCAGTCCAGGGTGAGACCTTCCTCCCCGGACAGATCTTCGTCTTCGGCGGCTTGGCACTACGGGCCAATTCACTTGGCCACCTGGAGCAGATCGAAAGCTACGCCCCTGGCCGTCAGGTTAGATTTGGAAGTTTAAACTACACGGCTGACACCCGCGGGGACTTGATCTTCGACGGATTTGAGCCACTGCCGAGCGCGCCGCACTGTCCCGACGAGCATGATCTAGCTCTGCCGCCGAACAGTGCCCTGGAGGCCGCACCCGCATCGGCTCCAATCCTTAATTCGGAGCCAGCTGCGCCAATCGAGGATGGGCGGTTGGACGCCACCTCGGGGGCTGCGATCCCAACGGTGATTGAGCCAAACACCAGCCCCACACTCCGCGAGACTCATGACTCCAAGGAGCCGGACTCCTTTCCGGACTCCGAACCCTCCGTGCCCCGGCCAATCGAATCCGATTCGGCGCCGATCATGGAGTTTACTGCCGCGGACATCTTTCAGCACTCGCCTTTTGGCGATATTCTAAAGTCACTGAAGTCTCTCTCTTTATCAGGAGAGCCCTGGCCAGATTGCGGCCAGCAAGGTGGGGATTCGGACGATGAGGAAATTCAAAGCCCACCCACCACCCACTTTGTAGACACTGTCGACGATTTAACCGACATGCTCGACTTCGGCTCCGAAGACATCGACGGTATGGACGCCGATGAAGGAGACGGTGAAGAACCAGCGCCTATTGGGCCCTGGAACGCCACCTCGTCATATGCCGTATACATGGTGGACGCACCAAAATATGATGACGAGGAGCGGAAGGACGCACTGAAGGCTTGTTCCCTCGAAAAGCAGTCAAAGCGGCGACGCAAGCGCCGCCCCAAATCCCGCCTCGACAGAAATAGCGATCACACAGACCCATCATTGGAGCAGGGCGAACCGCTGCCGGACAACGGCAATCCGGATAATCAAACCGAACAAACAAATCCTATCAAGGATAATGGTCCGGACGACATAACGCCGGACAGACACCCGGAGCAGTAGACTGCCCGTAAAAGGCTTGTTGCCACCGCGAGGAGTCTGAAAAAGCAGAAGCAAAGGCTCAAGGCTACGCAAGACACACTCCACATTAGATGGAGCAAAATACTCAACACAACAGCGAGGTACGGCGATAATCGCCCCTCCAAGAGCTACCCAAAGCGGAAGCTGCTACCCGAATTCAATGAGGAGGCCTCAGACCCCCCACAACCAAATATCAAAGTAGCCACCTGGTCGGATAGACGACCCCTCTACCAACACAGAGTGGCATACAACGTCACTCACAATACAATACGCGACCCATGCGAAGGCTCGCACCCAACGGACGGCGCAACAAGATCCATCTATGGACCACGCAAGTGCGCCCCAGCATATAATGCAACACAACAAACATCCGAACAACGCGGCACACCCAGCTACAGGGGTGCCGCACACCCCCTGTGTTTCATCGATGAGGTGCTGGACCATGAATTTCCAAAGGGATTTAAACCCGTAAACATAGAGGCATACGACGGAACAACAGACCCCGGAGTTTGGATTGAGGACTACATCCTTCAGATCCATATGGCTCGAGGAGACGATCTCCACGCCATCAAGTACTTACCCCTCAAGCTCAAAGGGCCAGCTCGTCACTAGCTCAAAGGCCTCCCCGAAAGCTCCATTGGAAGTTGGGAAGAGCTCGAAGACGCCTTTCGGGCAAATTTTCAAGGGACTTATGTCCGACCTCCGGATGCGGACGATCTGAGTCATATAACTCAACAGCCCGGAGAGTCAGCCCGAAATCTTTGGAACAGGTTTCTTACTAAAAAGAACCAGATTGTCGACTGTCCAGACGCCGAAGCCTTGGCAGCTTTCAAGCATAGCGTCCGTGACGAATGGCTCGCCAGACACCTCGGCCAAAATAAGCCGAGAACGATGGCCGCATTAACAAACCTCATGGCCTGCTTTTGCACGGGTGAGGACAGATGGCTAGCCACATGCAGCACCAGCGACCCCAGTACATCCGAAGTTAGAGATGGAAACGGGAAATCACGGCGCAACAACAATAGCAAACGCCGGATTAAAGAAGATAGCACGAAGGGCACGGCAGTAAATGCCGGATTCAAAAGCTCTCGGCCAGGTCAAAAGCCGCCCCCTAAAGGCACCAGGGATGAACTGTCCAGCCTCAACAAAATTCTGGACCAAGTATGCCAGATCCATAGTACCCCTGGTAAACCCGCTAATCATACCCACAGAGAATGTTGGGTCTTCAAGCAGTCCGGCAAGCTCAGCGCCGTACACAAGGGGGGGGGATACACCAAGTGAAGACGAGGATGAGCCTCCCAAACAAGACACGGCGGAACAAAAGAAATTTCCACCAGAAGTCAAAACAGTAAACGTATTATACGTGATCAGGGGAAAAAACAACACGGCACTCCTAGGAAAACATACCCAAGTGCCTGTCACCGCGAAGTCCTGCCACTGGTCATCTCAACCGATCACTTTCGACCATCACGATTACTCAGCAAGTATCCGGCACGCAGGATGGGCTGCCCTGGTATTAGACCCAGTAATTGACGGATATCACTTCACACAAGTCTTGATGGACGGCGGCAGTAGCCTAAACCTAATATATCAGGATACAATCCGCGGGATGGGGTTAGACCCAACACAAATTCGCCATAGCAATACTACCTTTAAAGGAGTAACGCCAGGCCCAGGGGCTCGTTGTACGGGCTCCCTCTCATTGCAAGTTACATTCGGCTCTCCCGATAACTTCCGTCGCGAGCATTTAACTTTCCACATCGCTCCGTTTCAAAGTGGCTATCAAGAACTGCTCGGACGTGAAGCTTTCGCTCGCTTTAATGCAATACCACACTACGCCTCCGTCACACTCAAGATGCCCGATCCATGTGGCATCATTACAGTGCACAGAGATATCAAGCGCTCTCTGCGCGCCGAAGAGAGTGAGGCTGCCTTGGCAGCCAAACATTAAAGGCGTCCGGACCAGCGATCGAGTCCGGCGCTGCTATTTACACCGAATAAGTGATCACACCCCTATTTGTCAATACAAGGGGCTCAACGCGCGCAGACAAGTGGCAATTTCTTATCATCTTCAATTATACATGGTTTCTTTAAAAACTATCTTTTTGCACGACAACTTTTTCACTTAACTTCCTCTCTTTTATAGACGATCATCGTGCTACACCCATCCAGGATACGGCACAACGGAGACACGGGCGCAGACGTGTAGCAGGGACCCGCTCAAAGGATTCTTTTTAGATTAAGACCCTGCGTCAACCTTTTTTACTGTCTCTTGTTGATACATATCCACCGTTGTGAAGGATGCTGACGTCTTGGCATGTGGCCACGCCAGAACAATGCATGTACCTGGACACAAGGGGCTTCTTACAAAGGCCATTATTTAGGCCCGGTTTATACCACAAAGACCGAATACCTTAGGGAGTGTTCGGCGTCGCGAGTTTGGCCCTATATGCATCAGCTCCGAATCATTGTCTTTGGTCAAATGTTGGGTTTGCCCGGCTCCTGTGTTTTGGTGCCTTACGTTCCGCTTTACCGGCTAAGGTAGCACCAGAAGAACTACTGCGATTGTGCCCTGGTTCATCCGGACGAGCACCTCAGTAGAGAAAGCCGAAAACTGACTGTCATAATATAGCGTGAGACTGGTCAACCACTCGATGACCTGTGGGAATGTTAGAATTCCTCCGCCTTAACGAAGGGCCATTTTCCGGCTAGGCATGTACGCACCCCGAGATCGGGAGAGTGCGGAGCCACCAGGGGCTATCTAGTAGCCCCACTGTCAAACTCCTATGGCTAAGTGAAAGTGTTAAAGCATTATAGTTCGGTTGCCTCGCTCGCTCCGCTATCACCTCCTTAATAGGACCAAGACGTTGGGTTAAGTGTGAATGCGTGTCTTTGCTAGCACCTCCGCATTATATGCGTGGGGGTTGAAGCCGACGACTGCAATCTTTCAGGTTATACACACGTATACAAAAACGGCCGCCCAGGAGGCATCATATTACTTTCAGGCAAAAGTATAAAAATAGCCTTATAAAACTCTATAAAAGCATTTCGCTTACAATGAGATTGCGTATCACTCAAACATAATATTTTTTGAGCACTGGGTCTCTACCAAACGGGCACCCTCAAGAACCTCTTCAAAGTAGTGCTCAGCAGCCTTTCGACCTATGGCCGAATCCCGCGCTGCAACATTGGTAGCATCCATCTCCGCCCAGTATGCCTTGACACGGGCAAAGGCCATCCGTGCACCCTCTATGCACGTCGACCTCTTCATCGCATCAATGCGCGGCACCACATCGAGTAACTGCTGCACCAAGCTGAAATAGTTGTTCGGTTTTGACCCTTCCGGCCATAACTGATCCACAACAGACCTCATGGAGAGTCCGGACAACCTATTTAGTTCGGCCCATTCAGCTAATTGGTCAGTCAATGAAAGTGGACGCTCGGGAGTATGGAATTGTCTCCAAAACAGCTGGTCTACTCCATGGTCCGTCTGACCCTGGAAGTACTTGGCCGCATCGGCAGCGCTCGCCGCCAAATCCATATACACATCCTCCGAGCTCCACAGCTGATCCAGGGGGGCATACCATGGATCTCCGGACTTCCTCCGCAACATAAAGGATTTCCCAGCTACAATATCCTCGGCTTCCCGCAGCTCCTCCTTCTTTGCCCTCATAGCAGAGCGAAGGTCCTTTCTCGTCGCAGCAGCCTTCTCAAGGTCTGATGCCTTCGCCTGGTTTTCCTTTTCAAGAACCACTACAAGAAATATGTCAACTTATGACCTTCTGTCAGTGACCCTCGAAGAATTGGTCATAAATTTATGACCATTTTAGACCAATTAGTCAAAAGCTGTTCAGGGGGCTCCAAACCCTAAACCATTGCGACCATTTTGGTCAGAAAGGTCGTAATTTCCTTACACGAAATGGTCACAAAGCAAACAGTGCTAGTCCGCTGCCTTATTTCTAGTTGTTAATGACCAATATAGATGGTCATAGCCTTGTAGATTGTGGTGGGTTGTCATGACTAGGCGCCATCTCATCAGTTTTGCCTATGTGTCATGTCCATGTGGCAGTTTTTGCCCTAGGTTGTGAAGCAACCTATATTTCTATCATTCCCAAAATTCCCAAAAAAAATCTCATAAATTCTTTGGGGCATATCTTCATCAAATATGTAAAAATCCTTCCTTGCCTAGTTCAAAACTAATTCAACAATATTCATTTTCCTATTCTGTTCACAACAACACTTTATGAAGGAAGTGCTATTTTTATATTCTTGATTGCCCTCGGAATTTTTGGGCACTCTTTCCTATCCAAATCATTACCGCATGACAAAATTCAGCTCCATTTGCCTAGCAAATCTTCCTCGGAAAATTTCCAAAGTTTTTGTCCACCTAGAAGCATTGTGAAGGAAGTACCTTTTTTATATCTCTAAATGACATGAAATTTATACAGTTCCTTCATATGCCCAAATTATCACCCTCCTCCAAATTGTAGCTCAGTCAAATCATCTATGTGAGCCCAGGTTCAATTTATATTTTATGGCCAAATTGGCACGTTGCAAAGCAAGTGTTATATAGACCCCTCCTATTACCCTCAAACTTTTCGGACACTCTTCCATACCCAAATCATTACCACATGATAATATTCAGCTCAATTTTCCTAGTAAATCTTTCTCAGGAAATTTCCAAAGTTTCTACCTCGAGAGAAGCCTTGTGAAGTAAGTACTAGCTAGGCTTACCCAAATGATCTGAAAATTTACCAGCGCATGACCATACCTATGTAACTTACCTACACCAATTTTTAGCTTATTTCATTCATCCAATCTCTCTCACTAGTTTTCCCAAGTTTTTGTCCATAGAAGAGCATTGTGAAGGAAGTACTACTTTGGCATGTCAAAATGATATCAATTTTCTAAAATGCTTTCCTATGCCCAAATAACCATCCTCCACCAAATTTCAGCTCAATCCATTCATTATTTTGAGCCCAGCTTCAACATTCATATTTTTGTCCAGTGTGGTACTTTGCAAAGCAAGTACCACCTAGGATCCTCCTTTTGAGCTAAAAATTTGTGAATACATTCTCCTTAGTAGATGATCATCCTCGGCCGAAACTCACGCCCATTGGCCATGTGCACTTCCCGTACTGCTAATCAAACACTTGGCTGCTTATTCATGTTTGAGCATGGATCGGTCTCCTCGTGAGAATCTTATGTTGCAATTTTCTTCCTAGCACCTACCTGGGGAGTGACCAACCCACTAGACATGCCTATGCCGCCCAAAACACATGGCAATGCCAGGGTCATGCGGTGACCACGCGGCGGGCATGCGAGTTTACGCGCTCTAGAGTTGGGGCCCTCGGCCACCGCCCAAACCTCGACGTATCGCCACCAAACCATGTATTTATGATTAAATAGGTACTTATGTACCTAGAAATGATTTTTGGAAAAAATAAATAGCAAACTATGAGATAGCTGCAGTTCAAATTTGACCCGCTTCCTACTGAATCGGCGAAAATTTGTCTTTTTCACGAGAGGTGGATCAAAACTTTTTACACCCAACAATTTTGTCAATTGTGCATTAAATATGGCCTAGTATTTTAGAAAAATGATTTGGTCCAATTTTGCAACAATTATTTGGGAGGTCCTTCATAAAAAAACCTCCTTTTGGGCACTCGAAAAATGGAAAATGATTTTTTCGTCCAAAGAAAATGAAAACTTCCTTAGGCAACATTGTTTGCCATTCCAATATGCACTCTTGTGCACAATATGAGATCATTTGAACAAACTATGCCATGAATGTGGCCATAAGATTGATCATTTGGCTTGAAAGCCATTGATCTCCGCACGTGATAGCTCGTTTCTGAGAACACTTTTTTAAAATAATTGCCGTATTACAAGTTTGTTATTTTTCCTGGGAACTTGGCCACATATAATGACACAATGCGAAGGTTTCCCAATTTTTTGATTTTTTTGAATTATTTATGCCCGTTTCAAAATGCGGTCAAAACAGCGGGAATGACCGTTCCTAGCTAGTGGTTAAATCTTGGAATTTTTTTGGTGTTTCTATGATTAAATAGGTACTTATGTACCTAGAAATGATTTTTGGAAAAAAATAAATAGCAAACTATGAGGCAGCTGCAGTTCAAATTTGACCCGCTTCCTACTGAATCGGCGAAAATTTGTCTTTTTCACGAGAGGTGGATCAAAACTTTTTACACCCAACCATTTTGTCAATTGTGCATTAAATATGACCTAGTATTTTATAAAAATGATTTGTTCCAATTTTGCAACAATTATTTGGGAGGTCCTTCACAAAAAAACCTCCTTTTGGGCACTCGAAAAATGGAAAATGGTTTTTTCGTCCAAAGAAAATGAAAACTTCCTTAAGCAACATTGTTTGCCATTCCAATATGCACCCTTGTGCACAATATGATACATTTGAACAAACTATGCCATGAATGTGGCCATAAGATTGATCATTTGGCTTGAAAGCCATTGATCTCCACACGTGATAGCTCGTTTCTGAGAACACTTTTTTAAAATAATTGTCGTATTACAAGTTTGTTATTTTTCCTGGGAACTTGGCCACATATAATGACATAATGCGAAGGTTTCCCAATTTTTTGATTTTTTTTGAATTTTTTATGCCCATTTCAAAATGCGGTCAAAACGGCGGGAATGACCGTTCCTAGCTAGTGGTTAAATCTTGGAATTTTTTTTGGTGTTTCTATGATTAAATAGGTACTTATGTACCTAGAAATGATTTTTGGAAAAAATAAATAGCAAACTATGAGGCAGCTGCAGTTCAAATTTGACCCGCTTCCAGCTGAATCGGCGGAAATTTGTCTTTTTCACGAGAGGTGGATCAAAACTTTTTACACACAACCATTTTGTCAATTGTGCATTAAATATGGCCTAGTATTTTAGGAAATTGAGTTGGTCCAATTTTACAACAAATATTTGGTAGGTTCTTCACAAAAAAACCATTTTACCACAAGAAAATGATTAAAAATATCTAGAAAGGTAAAAAATGCATGCAAATCGGTGATCATCCATAAAAATGGGGTCTAACTTGAGTGAAAATTTTAGTTGTGCCGTTTTGCAAAATATTTTGATAGTTGCTTCACAAAATTCCCCTATTTTTAGTACTTAGAAACTATTTTAAATCGCTGATCTTCCGAACCAATCAGGGCTCTTCCCACGGATCGATGACATGGCGTCCATCCATCCATCCATCCATCCATCTCTCCATCCCACATCCATCCATCCATCCATCTACAGAAAAAAGAAACAAAAAAAATAAAAAGAGACACCCCACGCACCCCCAACCCTAGATCAAACCCCTCCCCCCATCGCACCCCTCCTCCCTCCTCCCAATCTCCTTGCCGCCGCCGCCACCTCCTCCTCCCCGTCCCCGGCCCCTCCCGATCCACCTCCTCCCCGTCGTCTCCCACCCACCGCCAACCTCGTCGTCCTCCTCACCAACG
>NC_041392.1:71860828-72002112 GCF_002162155.2 Triticum dicoccoides
ACCTCGTCCCTCCCTCCCCTACCCTAGCGTCGCGCCCTCCCCGCCAGCCCCTCTGCAATCACACCAACCCCATAGGCACAGATCCGGCGTCTCCGACCTTGATTTCACTTCCCATCCCCCTTCCCCACGCTCCCCTCGAGCTCTAGATCCCCGGCCGCGACGACCCCTTCCTCAGATTCCTCCGGGAACCCTATCCCCTCAGATCCGTCCGCCGCCACGTCATGGTCGAGTTCTACGCGCCCTGGTGCGGCCACTGCCGCGCGCTCGCGCCTCACTACAGGGGATCACAACCTGGCCGGATCCGCACCCACCGGAGCGTCCTTCCTGATGTGGTGGCCTTCTCCCTCTCGATGATGCCGACCAATTAAGGCCGGTTCTTCCTCGACCTCCACGATGCGCATCTCCTCTACGGCTGGCCATGGTGGGTGAGCGTGAATCCCTCCCTTGTCTTTTTCTGTTTCTTCATCTGATTCCTCCTGCCTGCCTGCGTGTGTGTGATTTGTTTTGTGTCCGATCTGATCTGTAGAAGCTGCTCTGCTCAAGGTGGTGCACAAGGAAGCCCTCATGGCGGCTGCTGCAGCTAGACGTCCTCCTCCAACCCACCCCCTATCTGACAAACTTGGTGAGCTCTACCCAGCCCCCCTGATTGATTTACTAGTCATGTAAAGTGCACATTTACACTGTAACTCCGCTGTAGAACTGTAAATATACTAGTTCATTCAATCGATTCACTACTATAAATTACAAATGAGGTTCACAAACTTACACTCATTTATAGTGGTATAATCTACAGTTCTTTTGCTATATAGTTTGGTTGCACGTAGTTGCCTACATGACCAGTAATTGTGTAGTGCTAGGAAGCTAGGTACTACTACCACTTGGGATCAACTAGGGGGCATGTTGTTTCGCGTAATGAGAATCCTCCTAGTTTCAAGCAAGCAGTTATGCATGAACTCGTGCTGTTAAGAGTGGTTCAAGCGCATCTCAGTACAAGTGGGTATACAATTACCAGATGCGGTTCTGTGTTTTGACATTTGAACTCCTTTGGCACACTGTAGAGTTCGGGCAAATCTTCACTGCTGGAGAGCGTTGTTGGAAAGGATTTCCTGCCCAGGGTTCAGGTATGGTTATTCAAGCAGCAAGAGCTTGTCCATTTTGGCGTCCTTTTTTGTTTTTGTGATGCATTGATTTGTTTTGTTTGGTTTGATTCTGCAGGCATTGTCACCCGTCGCCCGCTGGTTCTGCAACTCCATAGGATTGATGAAGACAGGGAGTATGCAGAGTTCATGCATGTCCCCAGGAAGAGATTCACCGATTTCGGTAATTCCTCTATTCTTTGTCTTATTTCCAAGTGCTATGCTGATGGTGATATTAAGATTGATGCATGATTGAGGGGCTCTCGTGATGATAGTGATGTTGGGTTTCGTAGTAATTTCAAAAAAAATTCTACGCACACGCAAGATCATGGTGATGTATAGCAACGAGAGGGGAGAGTGTTGTCTACGTACCCTCGTAGACCGCAACGGAAGCGTTGACGCAACGTAGAGGAAGTAGTCGTACATCTTCCCGATCCGACCGATCCAAGCACCGTTACTCCGGCACCTCCGAGTTCTTAGCACACGTACAGCTCGATGACGCTCCCCGGGCTCCGATCCAGCAAAGCTTCGGGGATGAGTTCCGTCAGCACAACGGCGTGGTGACGATGATGATGTTCTACCGACGCAGGGCTTCGCCTAAGCACTACAACGATATGATCGAGGTGGAATATGGTGGCAGGGGGCACCGCACACGGCTAAGGAACGATCACGTGGATCAACTTGTGTGTCTAGGGGTGCCCCCCTGCCCCCGTATATAAAGGAGCCAAGGGGAGGGGGCGGCCGGCCAAGGTGTGGCGCGCCAAGGGGGAGTCCTACTCCCACTGGGAGTAGGACTCCCTTCTTTCCTAGTTGGACAAGGAGAGAGGGGGAAAGAGGAGGAAGAGAGGAAGGAAAGGGGGGGCGCCGCCCCCTTCCCTTGTCCTATTCGGACTAGGAAGGGGAGGGGCGCGCGGCCACCTCCTGCCTCCTTCTCTCTTCTCCCTCAAGGCCCATGTAGGCCCAATAAACCCCCGGGGGGTTCCGGTAACCCCCCGGTACTCCGGAAAAATGCCGATTTCACCCGGAACGATTCTGATGTCCAAATATAGGCTTCCAATATATCGATCTTTATGTCTCGACCATTTTGAGACTCCTCGTCATGTCATTTATCACATCCGGGACTCCGAACAAACTTTGGTACATCAAAATGCATAAAACTCATAATAAATGTCATCGTAACTTTAAGCGTGCGGACCCTACGGTTCGAGAACAATGTAGACATGACTGAGACAAATCTCCGGTCAATAACCAATAGCGGGACCTGGATGCCCATATTGGCTCCTACATATTCTACGAAGATCTTTATCGGTCAGACCGCATAACAACATACGTTGTTCCCTTTGTCATCGGTATGTTACTTGCCCGAGATTCGATCGTCGGTATCCAATACCTAGTTCAATCTCATTACCGGCAAGTCTCTTTACTCGTTCCATAATACATCATCTCACAACTAACTTATTAGTTGTAATGCTTGCAAGGCTTATGTGATGTGCATTACCGAGAGGGCCCAGAGATACCTCTCCGACAATCGGAGTGACAAATCCTAATCTCGAAATACGCCAACCCAACATCTACCTTTGGAGACACCTGTAGAGCTCCTTTATAATCACCCATTTACGTTGTGACGTTTGGTAGCACACAAAGTGTTCCTCCGGCAAACGGGAGTTGCATAATCTCATAGTCATAGGAACATGTATAAGTCATGAAGAAAGCAATAGCAACATACTAAACGATCGGGTGCTAAGCTAATGGAATGGGTCATGTCAATCAGATCATTCACCTAATGATGTGATCCCATTAATCAAATAACAACTCTTTGTTCATGGTTAGGAAACATAACCATCTTTGATTAACGAGCTAGTCAAGTAGAGGCATACTAGTGACACTCTGTTTGTCTATGTATTCACACATGTATTATGTTTCCGGTTAATACAATTCTAGCATGAATAATAAACATTCATCATGATATAAGGAAATAAATAATAACTTTATTATTGCCTCTAGGGCATATTTCCTTCAGTCTCCCACTTGCACTACAGTCAATAATCTAGATTACATAGTAATGATTCTAACACCCATGGAGCCTTGGTGCTGATCATGTTTTGCTCGTGGAAGAGGCTTAGTCAACGGGTCTGCAACATTCAGATCCGTATGTATCTTGCAAATCTCTATGTCTCCCACCTGGACTAGACCCCGGATGGAATTGAAGCGTCTCTTGATGTGCTTGGTTCTCTTGTGAAATCTGGATTCCTTTGCCAAGGCAATTGCACCAGTATTGTCACAAAAGATTTTCATTGGACCCGATGCACTAGGTATAACACCTAGATCGGATATGAACTCCTTCATCCAGACTCCTTCGTTCGCTGCTTCCGAAGCAGCTATGTACTCCGTTTTACATGTAGATCCCGCTACGACGCTTTGTTTAGAACTGCACCAACTGACAGCTCCACCGTTTAATGTACACACGTATCCGGTTTGCGATTTAGAATCGTCCGGATCAGTGTCAAAGCTTGCATCAACGTAACCGTTTACAATGAGCTCTTTGTCACCTCCATATACGAGAAACATATCCTTAGTCCTTTTCAGGTATTTCAGGATGTTCTTGACCGCTGTCCAGTGATCCACTCCTGGATTACGTTGGTACCTCCCTGCTAAACTTATAGCAAGGCACACATCAGGTGTAGTACACAGCATTGCATACATGATAGAGCCTATGGTTGAAGCATAGGGAACATCTTTCATTTTCTCTCTATCTTCTGCAGTGGTCGGGCATTGAGTCTGACTCAACTTCACACCTTGTAACACAGGTAAGAACCCTTTATTTGCTTGATCCATTTTGAACTTCTTCAAAATCTTGTCAAGGTATGTGCTTTGTGAAAGTCCAATTAAGCGTCTTGATCTATCTCTATAGATCTTTATTCCTAATATGTAAGCAGCTTCTCCGAGGTCTTTCATTGAAAAACTCTTATTCAAGTATCCCTTTATGCTATCCAGAAATTCTATATCATTTCCAATCAGTAATATGTCATCCACATATAATATCAGAAATGCTATAGAGCTCCCACTCACTTTCTTGTAAATACAGGCTTCTCCGAAAGTCTGTATAAACCCAAATGCTTTGATAACACTATCAAAGCGTTTATTCCAACTCCGAGAGGCTTGCACCAGTCCATAAATGGATCGCTGGAGCTTGCACACTTTGTTAGCTCCCTTTGGATCGACAAAACCTTCTGGTTGCATCATATACAACTCTTCTTCCAGAAATCCATTCAGGAATGCAGTTTTGACATCCATCTGCCAAATTTCATAATCATAAAATGCGGCAATTGCTAACATGATTCGGACAGACTTAAGCATCGCTACGGGTGAGAAGGTCTCATCGTAGTCAATCCCTTGAACTTGTCGAAAACCTTTTGCGACAAGTCGAGCTTTGTAGACAGTAATATTACCATCAGCGTCAGTCTTCTTCTTGAAGATCCATTTATTCTCAATTGCTTGCCGATCATCGGGCAAGTCAACCAAAGTCCATACTTTGTTCTCATACATGGATCCCATCTCAGATTTCATGGCTTCAAGCCATTTTGCGGAATCTGGGCTCACCATCGCTTCTTCATAGTTCGTAGGTTCATCATGATCTAGTAGCATGACTTCCAGAACAGGATTACCGTACCACTTTGGTGCGGATCTCACTCTGGTTGATCTACGAGGTTCAGTAGTATCTTGTTTTGAAGCTTCATGATCATCATCATTAGCTTCCTCACTAACTGGTGTAGGTGTCATTGATACAGTTTTCAGTGATGCACTACTTTACAATAAGGGAGCAGGTACAGTTACCTCGTCAAGTTCTACTTTCCTCCCACTCACTTCTTTCGAGAGAAACTCCTTCTCCAGAAAGTTTCTGAATTTAGCAACAAAAGTCTTGCCTTCGGATCTGTGATAGAAGGTGTATCCAATAGTTTCCTTTGGATATCCTATGAAGACACATTTCTCCGATTTGGGTTCGAGCTTATCAAGTTGAAGCTTTTTCACATAAGCATCGCAGCCCCAAACTTCCAGAAACGACAACTTTGGTTTCTTGCCAAACCACAGTTCATAAGGCGTCGTCTCAACGGATTTTGTTGGTGCCCTATTTAACGTGAATGCGGCCGTCTCTAGAGCGCATCCCCAAAACGATAGCGGTAAATCAGTAAGAGACATCATAGATCGTACCATATCTAGTAAAGTACGATTACGACGTTCGGACACACCATTACGCTGTGGTGTTCCGGGTGAAGTGAGTTGCGAAACTATTCCACAATTTTTCAAATGTACACCAAACTCGTAACTCAAATATTCTCCTCCACGATCAGATCGTAGAAACTTTATTTTCTTGTTACGATGATTTTTCAACTTCACTTTGAAATTCTTTGAACTTTTCAAATGTTTCAGACTTATGTTTCATTAAGTAAATATACCCATATCTGCTTAAGTCATCTGTGAAGGTGAGAAAATAACGATATCCGCCACGAGCCTCAATATTCATCGGACCACATACATCTGTATGTATGATTTCCAACAAATCTGTTGCTCTCTCCATAGTACCGGAGAACGATGTTTTAGTCATCTTGCCCATGAGGCACGGTTCGCAAGTACCAAGTGATTCATAATCAAGTGGTTCCAAAAGTCCATCAGTATGGAGTTTCTTCATGCGCTTTACACCAATATGACCTAAACGGCAGTGCCACAAATAAGTTGCACCATCATTATCAACTCTGTATCTTTTGGCTTCAACATTATGAATATGTGTATTACTACTATCGAGATTTAATAAGAATAGACCACTCTTCAAGGGTGCATGACCATAAAAGATATTACTCATATAAATAGAACAACCATTATTCTCTGATTTAAATGAATAACCGTCTCGCATTAAACAAGATCCAGATATAATGTTCATGCTCAACGCTGGCACCAAATAACAATTATTTAGGTCTAATACTAATCCCGAAGGTAGATGTAGAGGTAGCGTGCCGACCGCGATCACATCGACTTTGGAACCATTTCCCACGCGCATCGTCACCTCGTCCTTAGCCAATCTTCGCTTAATCCGTAGTCCCTGTTTCGAGTTGCAAATATTAGCAACAGAACCAGTATCAAATACCCAGGTGCTACTGCGAGCATTAGTAAGGTACACATCAATAACATGTATATCACATATACCTTTGTTCACCTTTCCATCCTTCTTATCCGCCAAATACTTGGGGCAGTTCCGCTTCTAGTGACTAGTCTGCTTGCAGTAGAAGCACTCAGTTTCAGGCTTAGGTCCAGACTTGGGTTTCTTCTCTTGAGCAGCAACTTGCTTGCTGTTCTTCTTGAAGTTCCCCTTCTTCTTCCCTTTGCCCTTTTTCTTGAAACTAGTGGTCTTGTTGACCATCAACACTTGATGCTCCTTCTTGATTTCTGCCTCCGCAACTTTCAGCATTGCGAAGAGCTCGAGAATAGTCTTATTCATCCCTTGCATATTATAGTTCATCACGAAGCTCTTGTAGCTTGGTGGCAGTGATTGGAGAATTCTGTCAATGATGCAATCATCTGGAAGATTAACTCCCAATTGAATCAAGTGATTATTATACCCAGACATTTTGAGTATATGCTCACTGACAGAACTGTTCTCCTCCATCTTGCAGCTATAGAACTTATTGGAGACTTCATATCTCTCAATCCGGGCATTTGCTTGAAATATTAACTTCAACTCCTGGAACATCTCATATGCTCCATGACGTTCAAAACGTCGTTGAAGTCCTGATTCTAAGCCGTAAAGCATGGCACACTGAACTATCGAGTAGTCATCAGCTTTGCTCTGCCAGACGTTCATAACATCTGGTGTTGCTCCAGCAGCAGGCCTGGCACCCAGCGGTGCTTCCAGGACGTAATTCTTCTGTGCAGCAATGAGGATAATCCTCAAGTTACGGACCCAGTCCGTGTATTTGCTACCATCATCTTTCAACTTTGCTTTCTCAAGGAACGCATTAAAATTCAACGGAGCAACAGCATGAGCCATCTATCTACAATCAAACATAAACAAGCAAGATACTATCAGGTACTAAGTTCATGATAAATTCAAGTTCAATTAATCATATTACTTAAGAACTCCCACTTAGATAGACATCCCTCTAATCCTCTAAGTGATCACGTGATCCAAATCAACTAAACCATGTCCGATCATCACATGAGATGGAGTAGTTTCATTGGTGAACATCATTATGTTGATCATATCTACTATATGATTCACGCTCGACCTTTCGGTCTCCGTGTTCTGAGGCCATATCTGTATATGCTTGGCTCGTCAAGTATAACCTGAGTATTCTGCGTGTGCAACTGTTTTGCACCCGTTGTATTTGAACGTAGAGCCTATCACACCCGATCATCACGTGGTGTCTCAGCACGAAGAACTTTCGCAACGGTGCATACTCAGGGAGAACACTTCTTGATAATTAATGAGAGATCATCTTATAATGCTACCGTCAATCAAAGCAAGATAAACATCACATGCAATCAATATAAGTGATATGATATGGCCATCATCATCTTGTGCCTGTGATCTCCATCTCCGAAGCACCGTCATGATCACCATCGTTACCGGCGCGACACCTTGATCTCCATCATAGTGTCGTTGTCGTCTCGCCAATCTTATGCTTCCACGACTATCGCTACCGCTTAGTGATAAAGTAAAGCATTACAGCGCGATTGCATTGCATACAATAAAGCGACAACCATATGGCTCCTGCCAGTTGCCGATAACTCGGTTACAAAACAAGATCATCTCATACAATAAAATTCAGCATCATGCCTTG
The DNA here is from genome assembly GCF_002162155.2 of Triticum dicoccoides. Classification (NCBI taxonomy): domain Eukaryota; kingdom Viridiplantae; phylum Streptophyta; class Magnoliopsida; order Poales; family Poaceae; genus Triticum; species Triticum dicoccoides. The sequence continues at coordinate 71,868,798 of NC_041392.1, forward strand.
ACCATATCACATCACAACATGCCCTGCAAAAACAAGTTAGACGTCCTCTACTTTGTTGTTGCAAGTTTTACGTGGCTGCTACGGGCTTAAGCAAGAACCAATCTCACCTACGCATCAAAACCACAACGATAGTTTGTCAAGTTGGTGCTGTTTTAACCTTCGCAAGGACCGGGCGTAGCCACACTCGGTTCAACTAAAGTTGGAGAAACTGTCGCCCGCAAGCCACCTCTGTGCAAAGCACGTCGGGAGAACCGGTCTCGCGTAAGCGTACGCGTAATGTTGGTCCGGGTCGCTTCGTCCAACAATACCGCCGAACCAAAGTATGACATGCTGGTAAGCAGTATGACTTATATCGCCCACAACTCACTTGTGTTCTACTCGTGCATATAACATCAACACATAAAACCTAGGCTCGGATACCACTGTTGGGTTTCGTAGTAATTTCAAAAAAAAATCTGCGCACACGCAAGATCATGGTGATGTATACCAACGAGAGGGGAGAGTGTTGTCTACGTACCCTCGTAGACCGCAACGGAAGCGTTGACGCAACATAGAGGAAGTAGTCGTACGTCTTCCCGATCCGACCGATCCAAGCACCGTTACTCCGGCACCTCCGAGTTCTTAGCACACGTACAGCTCGATGACGCTCCCCGGGCTCGGATCCAGCAAAGCTTCGGGGATGAGTTCCGTCAGCACAACGGCGTGGTGACGATGATGATGTTCTACCGACGCAGGGCTTCGCCTAAGCACTACAACGATATGATCGAGGTGGAATATGGTGGCAGGGGGCACCGCACACGGCTAAGGAACGATCACGTGGATCAACTTGTGTGTCTAGGGGTGCCCCCTGCCCCTGTATATAAAGGAGCCAAGGGGAGGGGGTGGCCGGCCAAGGTGTGGCGGGCGCCAAGGGGGAGTCCTACTCCCACCGGGAGTAGGACTCCCTTCTTTCCTAGTTGGACAAGGACAGAGGGGGAAAGAGGAGGAAGAGAGGAAGGAAAGGGGGGGCGCCGCCCCCCTTCCCTTGTCCTATTCGGACTAGGAAGGGGAGGGGCGCGCGGCCACCTCCTGCCTCCTTCTCTTTTCTCCCTCAAGGCCCATGTAGGCCCAATAAACCCCCGGGGGGTTCCGGTAACCCCCCGGTACTCCGGAAAAATGCCGATTTCACCCGGAATGATTCCGATGTCCAAATATAGGCTTCCAATATATCGATCTTTATGTCTCGACCATTTCGAGACTCCTCGTCATGTCCGTGATCACATCCTGGACTCCGAACAAACTTCGGTACATCAAAATGCATAAAACTCATAATAACTGTCATCGTAACTTTAAGCGTGCGGACCCTATAGTTCGAGAACAATGTAGACATGACTGAGACAAATCTCCGGTCAATAACCAATAGCGGGACCTGGATGCCCATATTGGCTCCTACATATTCTACGAAGATCTTTATCGGTCAGACCGCATAACAACATACGTTGTTCCCTTTGTCATCGGTATGTTACTTGCCCGAGATTCGATCGTCGGTATCCAATACCTAGTTCAATCTCGTTACCGGCAAGTCTCTTTACTCGTTCCGTAATACATCATCTCACAACTAACTTATTAGTTGTAATGCTTGCAAGGCTTATGTGATGTGCATTACCGAGAGGGCCCAGAGATACCTCTCCGACAATCGGAGTGACAAATCCTAATCTCGAAATACGCCAACCCAACATCTACCTTTGGAGACACCTGTAGAGCTCCTTTATAATCACCCATTTACGTTGTGACGTTTGGTAGCACACAAAGTGTTCCTCCGGCAAACGGGAGTTGCATAATCTCATAGTCACAGGAACATGTATAAGTCATGAAGAAAGCAATAGCAACATACTAAATGATCGGGTGCTAAGCTAATGGAATGGGTCATGTCAATCAGATCATTCACCTAATGATGTGATCCCATTAATCAAATAACAACCCTTTGTTAATGGTTAGGAAACATAACCATCTTTGATTAACGAGCTAGTCAAGTAGAGGCATACTAGTGACACTGTGTTTGTCTATGTATTCACACATGTATTATGTTTCCGGTTAATACAATTCTAGCATGAATAATAAACATTCATCATGATATAAGGAAATAAATAATAACTTTATTATTGCCTCTAGGGCATATTTCCTTCAAGTGAACCGTATTAGTATATATGGAATGTAATTTGAGTTCGTGAGGCTCATAAAAAATTCCAATTTGATGTCAGAACCCACTGTTATTCAAACTGTTGCTCTAAGTCGTAGTTTGTTATTTCCTGAAACATAACTGAAGCACTGCAATTGTTGAAAAAGTTCTCTATCAGGTGCTTCTTTTAATATATTTAAATTTGTCTGTTAGAGATAGCAATTCCAATTGTACCCGTTAAACAAGCATCTATTCTTCCTGGAATGTTTGTCTATCAGCTAGTATGATGGCATATTAACATCTTTCTCAGGGTGCTAGAGTCACATACTCTTGGGTTCCATGTTAAAATGAACTAATGGCTATATATCTTAGTAATATTAAACAAAGCTATATGGCTTATCTTTCGCTGCTGCCGCCCATCTCTCTCACCATCATATCAGGCAGGCAGGCGGGCAGCCTACAGACTCATCTCTTTCCACTACTGTTCTAGACAGTGTGCGGCATGCAACAAGCATTTCGTTTCCCTGTCTAATTTTGGGAATTTTAGGCCTACCACTCTTGTACACTTAACCCATCCATTTATATAAATAGGCATATTAATTGGCCTATGCATTTGGCAGATATAGTAGTGTTTGTACTAACAGACTGAGCACAAACATTATTTGTTAAGAGGGCCCTGCAGTTATATTTTGGCTGCCTTTTGCTCCTTCATTTTTGTGTGTTTGAAAATCAATACAACTGACATGCTTTACTTATTTTACGTGCAGTGATTGCTAAAAATGACAGGGATGAGATCCACCGCCAAGAATGTGTTGGGTTTCGTAGTAATTTCAAAAAAATTCCTACGCACACTCAAGATCATGGTGATGCATAGCAACGAGAGGGGAGAGTGTGATCTACGTACCCTTGTAGATCGACTGCGGAAGCGTTAGCACAACGCGGTTGATGTAGTCGTACGTCTTCATGATCCAACCGATCCAAGCACCGTTACTCCGGCACCTCCGAGTTCTTGGCACATGTTCAGCTCGATGATGTTCCCCGGGCTCCGATCCAGCAAAGCTTCAGGGAGGAGTTCCGTCAGCACGACGGCGTGGTGACGATGAAGATGTTCTACCGGCGCAGGGCTTCGCCTAAGCACTGCAACGATATGACCGAGGTGGAATATGGTGGAGGGGGCACCGCACACGGCTAAGAAACGATCACGAAGATCAACTTGTGTGTCTAGAGGTGCCCCCCTGCCCCCGTATATAAAGGAGCAAGGGGGAGGAGGTCGGCCCTAGGAGAGGCGCGCCAGGTGTGGAGTCCTACTAGGACTCCAAGTCCTAGTAGGAGTCCACCAAGAGGGGAGGAAGGGAGAAGGAAGTGGAGGAGAAGGAAAGGTGGCCGGCCCCCTTTTCCCTAGTCCAATTCGGACCAGAGGGGAGGGGGGCGCAGCAGCCCCTTGGCCCTTTCTCCTCTTCCCACTAAAGCCCATCAAGGCCCATTGCTTCTCCCGTAACTACCCGGTACTCCGAAAAATACCCGAATCACTCGGAACCTTTCCGATGTCCGAATATAGTCGTCCAATATATCGATCTTTACATCTCGACCATTTAGAGACTCCTCGTCATGTCCCCGATCTCATTCGGGACTCCGAACTCCTTCGGTACATCAAAACTCATAAACTCATAATATAACTGTCATCGAAACCTTAAGCGTGCGGACCCTACGGTTCGAGAACAATGTAGACATGACCGAGACACGTCTCCGGTCAATAACCAATAGCGGGACCTGGATGCCCATATTGGCTCCTACATATTCTACGAAGATCTTTATCGGTCAAACCGCATAACAACATACGTTGTTCCCTTTGTCATCGGTATGTTACTTGCCCGAGATTCGATCGTCGGTATCCAATACCTAGTTCAATCTCGTTACCGGCAAGTCTCTTTACTCGTTCCGTAATACATCATCTCGCAACTAACTCATTAGTTGCAATTCTTGCAAGGCTTATGTGATGTGCATTACCGAGAGGGCCCAGAGATACCTCTCCGACAATCGGAGTGACAAATCCTAATCTCGAAATACGCCAACCCAACATCTACCTTTGGAGACACCTGTAGAGCACCTTTATAATCACCCATTTACGTTGTGACATTTGGTAGCACACAAAGTGTTCCTCCGGTAAACGGGAGTTGCATAATCTCATAGTCACAGGAACATGTATAAGTCATGAAGAAGGCAATAGCAACATACTAAATGATCGGGTGCTAAGCTAATGGAATGGGTCATGTCAATCAGATCATTCATCTAATGATGTGATCCCGTTAATCAAATAACAACTCTTTGTCCATGATTAGAAAACATAACCATCTTTCATTAACGAGCTAGTCAAGTAGAGGCATACTAGTGACACTCTGTTTGTCTATGTATTCACACATGTATTATGTTTCCAGTTAATACAATTCTACCATGAATAATAAACATTTATCATGAAATAAGGAAATAAATAATAACTTTATTATTGCCTCTAGGGCATATTTCCTTCAGAATGATGCATAGCTTAACTGCTGTCGTAGTCGATTTCCAACAGGGAATACCTTTCTAGACTCCAACCTTCACAGTTCTCGTTGATTCATCTTGCTAGCAATTGAGTAGCTTTTTGCATACTTCTGTCAACATCTCAATGCCACCAAATGTTTTTTGCCATTCTTCTCTGTTATACAACATCTGTTATACATCATACAATGACGAGCTCCGCATACACCAACCATTGTACAAACATATCATTATTGGTAGGAAATTTTTGAACCTGCAGTATGTCACCTTGTTTTCTAGATGGGCAATAGACGCCGTCGTACTGTACTGTAATAGTGTCTTATTGGGTGTTTTGCTTTGTACAATTCTTGCATTGGGAATGTTGAACGATCGAGGCAATAGACGCCGTCGTACTGTACTGTAATAGTGTCTTATTGGGTCTTAATTTGTTTTGCTTTGTACAATGCTTGCACTGGAAATGTTGAACGAACGAGCCTCCTGTACTCTGTTCTGTCGTATGATTACAATTGCATTAGTATTATTGGATCTGTTAATCAGTGCCTACATGTTAGATCGGCTTGATTTTGAGATGCAGCGAGACTCTGATGTTTCTGAATTTTGATGTGAAAGCATGTCTACATCAGTACAACTTTGCATGCATATTTTATTGACTAGATATATACGTGTTGACTGTCTGTTCCTCTAGTTTTCTGATGTGCATGTTTATTTGGATCCACTGAACCTTTGCATGGCTTATCTTTCAAGTTTGTATATAGATAGACAGGTTTTTTGAAAGTGTGACCCCACAGTATTGAGAAGTAATTAAGTTTCCTGTAGTTTTTACAGGAACCACGACCACCGGCTCAACGCCGACCCGACCGTCCTCATCGCCTTGCAGGACGACGAGGACGCCGTAGGCGCGGTCGGCCTCGGCGGCGGCTTCCACCACTACCATGTCGTCGTCACCTACCAGGTCCACGATGGTGTCTGGGCCGTCGAGTCCTTCTGCAGCTGTTGCCGCTGCTCCTTCCACAGCTTGGGTGGGACTCGTCGGATTGGCCTCCTAGTTTCCCATTTCAGGTAGTACATCCTTCTTGCTCGAAGCTACTATTTGATCTGCCTGCACATCTCCCGCTCCGACACATAATTGATGGGTCTTCCTGGATTCTTGTGTAATGAGCTCTTATTTTTTTAGTACTTCTGTAATGGTATTCAGAAATAAAATTCATATGTTTCTATATATGTTCTTTTAGATTAGTATGTCAATACATAACTAGTAATGCAAATGGTGTGACCCAGTTCTAAATATAAATGCAAATAGCTTGTGAATGTCAATCTCATGTATCAGGGTCCTGTTCTTGTAAACCTGATGTAAAGCTAAAATTCTTGCTGTGCAGGGTGACTAGTGATGCAGCACACCAAGCAGTAGCAGGCAACCAAGCAGCAGCAGGGGGAGGGGCTCTCTCGAACGTCGCCGCTGCCACTCATTGCTACTGTCACTGAATGATGATGGATGATCGTTGTTAGTTTAGCTCGGTCGCTGTTCGTTTAGCTCCTTCGTAGTCCCTACTGCTGCTGGTAGAAATAGAAATGGTAGCTGTAGTCCCATGTAGTTGTAGTACCATGTAGTTCCTCTACTCGGGCTGCCCTTTGTTGCTTCATTCCTATGTTAATTTAGTCTGTTGAATGTATCTACTATCTACTTTGTGGCTGTGGCTGTTGAAAGAAATAAAATGGTTTGGATACATGCATACATGCTGATATGTCAAGCTGGAATAGCTGCCCTTGTGATGTCAAGCTTCTAAATGTATGTTGTGGAGGCCCAAAATAAATTGGGCTGTAAAAGGGCTGAGGCCCAAAAAAGAAATGAATTATAGAAGGCCACGTCCTAGAAAATAAAATGGGCTAGGCCCATGTAGCTAGCGAAAATTAACAGAAAAATATATATTGAAAAGGCCGAATTGTTGGGCTAGGCCCATGTAGAAAACTGAATTGGACCGGGCTGAATCTTGTGCCACATCAGCTTGCCACGCTGGATGCCTACGTGGACTGGGGAGGTTGCTAGTGACCAAAACGCCAAAGTAGGCTTATTTTGGTCATAAACGTTTGCGACCATTCCAGAAGAAAGGTCGCTATAGTCAGTTTACGACGGCCAGCTTTTGACCTTATGTTTTTGGTCACAAAAAGGTCACAAATGGAAATTTGTGACCATTCAGTGACCAATAGTGGTGGTCACAAGTTGACATATTTCTTGTAGTGAACCCGGCAACGGTCGGCGGCGGCTTTTAATTCTATGGCCATCTTGGACATCTTGTCTCGGCTCTCGCCATGTGCGGCCTTCTCGGCTTGCAACTCTTCAGCCGCCTTTAAAGCAGCCGCATTACCCAACCTCGCTTGTTCCTTGGCTCGGGCAAGTTCTGCCCGCAAGGCTTCAACAGTGGCAGCCCCATCTGCAGTCATAACATATTAAAGATACTGACATCATGCTACTCTTCCTATGTGACGTTCACCAGATAATGACACTTACCATGTGCCTCATCAAGCCTTTTGTTAACAAGCTCAATGTCGGCGTCTGCCGCATCCAACTGCCATTCTAAATGGGCAAAGTCGCTAGTCCGGCTAGCCACCAGAGCTTCCATCACCTGCACATAGAGGAAGTATGGTTATTACCTGGGAATATGATCCTCTATTCGTCGTCGTTTCTGATGACAACTAGAGTCTCAGGGGCTACTATCTACACAGGGCACACCTAGCATGCGCAGGACTATCATACATTCTTTTACGTACCTCAAAACCTGTCAGTAGACTCATAAAAGCTTCATGCAATCCGCTTTTGGCGGACGATATTCTCTCCATCACCGTATCCATCAGCACACGGTGTTCATCTGAGATGGCCGCTCGCCCCACCAACTCCCTCGGCACATCCGATCGCACACTAGACGGTGCCGGACTCTTTTGTCTGCTCTCTTCAGGAGCCGGACACTGGGAGCTTCGGGGGTTAATGGGATTATCTTCTGGCCTCACCGGACTCGGAGAGGCCCTCCGTGACGACACTTCAGGGTCGCCCGCTTCCGGAGCGGAGGAGTTCGGAGGAGGCGTTTCGCTCTCCATCATCTCTGGAAGAAGATCCCCCGAAGATGAGATCATTTGAGAGGGGCTAAGGCCCGAACTGCAAAAATATATGCGGTGGTTGTCTACTCAGAAGAAAAAGATGGCATATCTGTACTATTAAAGTATTTCGGGTCACTTACGACTCGTGGGAGAATGGATCCCCTCGCGGACTTTGTTCGGCAACGGCGCCCCCCGAGGTAGGACCCTCTGTGGGAGACTTCTTCTCCCGTTTGGAAGTTTCGGCTTCCGAATCCCCGGGCGCAGTTCTTTTCCTCTTCTGGTCGTCTTCCTTCATGGAGACGCTCGCTCCCTCGGCTAGAATGGGCAGCGTTGAGGGCATGCGTCCGCCCGCATTACCCTCCATAGTATTTTCCTTTAAGGGCTCTGAGCAGGGTGCAGTCTGGAGCATCTTCTCCAATATCGGATTTTCCAAACCCTCAGGGAGGGGGGCCGAACACCGAATCAACTTCGCCTTTGTTAGACAGTCCTGGTCAAAAAGCGAACTCTCAGAAATAACTTCGTAACAAAGGAGAGATAGTATGTTCGGCAGGAAGATGCCTTACCTGTTCGGCGGCGCGGTTACTACTCAGGCCCACGTCCTCGGTGATTTTCGGACACTCCACCTGAGGTCCGAAGAATGACTTGTACATCTCCTCATGCGTCAGGCCGAGAAAATTTTGAATGACACGCGGTCCCTCGGGATTGAATTCCCATAGGTGAAGAGGCCAGCGTTTGCAAGGCTGGACTTGACGAACCAGCATAACTTGTATTACCGCAACCAAACTGAAATCTCCATTGAAGAGATCCCGAATGCGGCTTTGCAGTATAGGCACGTCCTTGGCTGGGCCCCAGCTCAGGCCTCTGCTGATCCATGACATCAGTTGTGGTGGAGGGCCCGAGCGGAAAATAGGGGCGGCTGCCCACTTGGCACTTCTAGGAGCCGTGATGTAGAACCACTCCTGTTGCCACAATTCAGACACCTCTGGGATGGAACCTTTGGGCCACGGAGCTCCCTTCATCTTGCGTATTGAGGCACCTCCACACGCTGCATGTTGCCCCTCGACCATCTTCGGCTTCACTTCAAAGGTCTTGAGCCACAAGCCAAAGTGAGGGGTAACTCGGAGGAAGGCCTCGCACACGACAATAAATGTCGTGATTTGAAGAAAGGAGTCTGGAGCTAGATCATGGAAGTCTAGCCCGTAATAAAACATCAAACCCCTGACGAAAGGATCCAGAGCAAGGCCTAGACCTCGGAGGAAGTGGGAAACGAACACGACGTTCTCGTTGGGTTCGAGGGTAGGGACGACCTGCCCTCGGGGAGGCAGCTGAAAGTGCAACTATCCCTAGGTGGTTTTGGTAATTCATAACAACATATAGCTCGTTGAGCTAATGCTATTCCAAGATGATTATTTCAGGAAAGCTCAATGATTGGCATGGCATGGATGGTGAAAGTGGAACCCTCAAAATGCTAAGGACAAAGGATTAGCTCAAGCTCAAAAGCTCAAGACTCTTCATTTTATATTTTAGTGATCCAAGATCACATTAAATCTTTAGGAAAAGCCAATACTATCAAGGAGGGATGAGGTGTTGCTTAATGAGCCTCTTGCTTCATGTGCTTAGTGATATGCTCCAAAACCCTCAACTACTTTCCCATATCCACATATGACCTAAACCCTAAGCCAAACTCAGTCCTACCGATTCTTCCTATCCGGCGCCACTGAGTTTCACTTGTCATAAGCCACTGCCAAACCCTAGCAATTCGGTTCTACCGATAGGGATCTCGGTCTCACCAAGATGGGATTGCAAACTCTTTGTTTCCCTTTCATAACTTTTCGATCTCACCGAAAGAGCGAATCGGTCCCACCGAGATTGCAATGTAAATTCAGTGTTTCCTTTTTGTAACTTTTCGGTCTCACCGAAAGAGCAAATCAATCCCACCGAGTTTGCCTGACCAACTCTCTGGTTAGCTAATTACCAAAATTGGTCTCACCAAGTTTGTGTAATCGGTCTCACCGAGATTACGTTATGCCCAAACCCTAACCATATCGGTCCTACCGAGTTGCATGTCAGTCCCACCGAAAATCTCTAACGGTCACTAGGTTTACCTTTTCGGTCCGACCGAGTTTGTTGATTCGGTCCCACCGAGATTGGAAAACTGTGTGTAACGGTTGGATTTTGTGTGGAGGCATATATACCCCTCCACCTCCTCTTCATTCGTGGAGAGAGCCATCAGAACACATACACAATTCCAACTCATATGTTCTGAGAGAGAACCACCTACTCATGTGTTGAGACCAAGATATTCCATTCCTACCATATGAATCTTGATCTCTAGCCTTCCCCAAGTTGCTTTCCACTCAAATCTTCTTTCCACAAAATCCAAATCCTATGAGAGAGAGTTGAGTGTTGGGGAGACTATCATTTGAAGCACAAGAGCAAGGAGTTCATTACCTACACACCATTTGTTACTTCTTGGAGAGTGGTGTCTCCTAGATTGGCTAGGTGTCACTTGGGAGCCTCCGACAAGATTGTGGAGTTGAACCAAGGAGTTTGTAAGGGCAAGGAGATCGCCTACTTCGTGAAGATCTAACGCTAGTGAGGCAAGTCCTGTGTGGGCGATGGCCATGGTGGGATAGACAAGGTTGCTTCTTCGTGGACCCTTTGTGGCGGTTGCTTCTTCGTGGACCCTTCGTGGGTGGAGCCCTTTATGGACTCGCGCAACCGTTACCCTTTGTGGGTGGAGCCCTTTGTGGACTCGCGCAACCGTTACCCTTCGTGGGTTGAAGTCTCCATCAACGTGGATGTAGGATAGCACCACCTATCCGAACCACGGGAAAAACATCTGTGTCTCCAATTGTGTTTGAATTCTCCAAACCCTTCCCTTTACATTCTTGCAAGTTGCATGCTTTAATTTCCGCTGCCAATATACTCTTTGCATGCTTGCTTGAATGGTGTGATGATTGCTTGACTTGTCCTACAATAGCTAAAATCTGCCAAGAACTAAAATTGGGAAAAGGTTAAGTTTTTATTTGGTCAAGTAGTTTAATCACCCCCCCCCCCTCTAGACATACTTTCGATCCTACAAGTGGTATCAGAGCTTTGGTCTCCATTTGCTTTGATCTCCATTGCTTTTGGTGGTCATAGCCTTGGTTTCACAACCTAGGAGAGTATGGCGTCTAGCGAGGGAAATTATCACCATAGAGGTCCTTACTTTGATGGTACTAATTTTGCTAGTTGGAAGCATAAAATGAAAATGCATATTCTTGGACATAACCCCACCGTTTGGGCTATTGTGTGTGTTGGTTTGCAAGGTGACTTCTTTAATGGGAAAGAACCAAACCGTGAAGCTACCGCGGATGAGTTGAAGATGTTGCAATACAATGCTCAAGCTTGTGATATTCTCTTCAACGGATTGTGCCCCGAAGAATTCAACAAAATCAGTCGTCTTGAGAATGCAAAGGAAATTTGGGACACTTTGATTGATATGCACGACGGTACCGACTCCGTCAAGGCATCCAAGTTGGATGTGCTTCAAAGTCAACTTGACAAGTTCAAAATGAAGGATGGTGAAGGTGTCGCCGAAATGTACTCTAGGCTTGCTCTCATCACAAATGAGATTGCCGGCTTAGGAAGTGAAGAGATTACCGATAGATTCATCATCAAGAAGATTCTAAGAGCCTTGGATGGAAAATATGATACCGTGTGCACATTGATCCAAATGATGCCCAATTACAAAGATCTCAAGCCAATGGAAGTGATTGGAAGAATTGTTGCTCATGAGATGTCACTTAAGAATAAAGAGGAACTTCACAACAAATCAAGTGGTGCCTACAAAGCCTCATGTGAAGCCCCTACATCATCAAGTGAGAAACAAAACTTCAATGAAGAATTGAGCTTAATGGTGAAGAACTTCAACAAGTTCCAGAAGAGTAGAAGCAAAGATAGAAGCTTCAAGTCAAGGTCCTACAATGACAAAAGATCTTCTAGTCGAGAGCGAAACTGCTACAGTTGTGGAAGACCCGGACACTATTCCAATGAGTGTACGGCTCCCTACAAGAGAAGAGAAGATTCTCCAAAAAGAAGAAGCAAAGAATCACCACCAAGAGAGAGAAGGAGTAGAGATGATCGTTATGAACGAAGATACTCACGGAGCAGCAAGGATTCGGAAAGGAAGGAAAAATCATCAAGGAGCTACACAAAACGAAGACATCAAGCTCATGTTGGTGAATGGGTATCCGGCTCCGACTCCGACAGCCACTCCGAGAGAAGTTATCACTCCGACTCTGAAGATACTCAAGATGAAGGTGTTGCCGGTCTAGCACTTGTGTCAACCAACTCCTACGACATATTTGACTCACCAAATGAAGGAATTGGAAGATGCTTCATGGCCAAAGGTCCTAAGGTAACACACCCCGAGTATGTTGATTTCAATAGTGATGAAGATGACTTGTTAGGTGATGATTTGCTTGTTGACAACTCTAGTGATGAATACTATGATGAAACGTCAATTAATCATGCTAATCAAGATAAAACGAATGACAATGATAAGGAGAAGATTGAGGCTCTAACTAAAGAACTAAACACTCTTAAGTTAGCTCATGAAACTATCTCCGAAGATCATCGAGAACTTTTAAGAGCTCATGAGAAATTACGCTTTGAAAAGCTCAATCTTGAGCAAGATCATGAGTTCTTAAAAGCAATCAATGATGATCTCTGCAAGAAAAGTTCTTCTTACATTGCCAAGCGTTTACTCTTATCCACTTACATGCCTCAAGTCAAGTCTAGTAACAAGAACAAGAAAGATTCTTCCTCTAGCAGTAACAATGATCATGCTAAATCCAATATTGTTGCTTCTAGTAGTTCTCTTGATTCCACTAATGATTCTCTTAGCCAAGTTACACTTGAGCAAGAAAATAGCTTATTGAAGGGAATTATAGAGAAAGGAGTGTACAAAAGCCTTGTCGGGAGTAAGCAATTCGAGGAAATTGTGCGCAAGCAAGGAATGCACCGGAAGAATCAAGGTGTTGGTTTTGAACGAAAGTTCAATGCCAATGGAGTTGAGTGGGAAGAAGATCAATACCCCAAGACAAAGTTTGTTCCTCAACAAGAGAAGTATGATACTTCTTTCAAGGGGACACAAGCTCAAGATGATCTTCCACCACAAGACTACAAGCAAAAAGGCAAGGACAAGCTTCAAGAGGAAATTGATGCATTTGAAGAAGCTCCTAAGACCTTAGTCAAGTGGATTCCCAAGACTACTTAAAGTTCCACTTCATCAAGTATGACTACAACTCCAAGGATTCCCATCAAGATGATGTGGATCCAAAAGAAGAAGAACTAGAGAGTTCTTGAGGGTGACTCCGCCAACATACTTCACTCTTATCATTTTGGCAAGAACAAGTGCAATCAACTTCCACATCTTGCACTAGTTCAAGGAGTCACAAACCCTCTTGTTGATAAGACAAGGGACAAGGTAACCTAAAAATTTTCATGGACATCATCTTGTGTGTGCATCACTCTATGTCTATGGATATCCTTGTTTGTTCCTTGTGGGACTAACCCGTGTAGGTATTGAAAGTGCAATTCACTCAAATGGATAGCTCCAAGTAATCTACATCAACATTGAGCATCCACATTTTCAACATCTACATGAAGTCATCATCCACAAAACCCAAGGTTAGTTCATCCCTCTAAGGGGGGATATCACATCTAGGGGGAGCTTTACTCTAAGACTTGAGCTAAAGCAACTCTAAAGATGTGAACACAACAATGCTTTATGTAAAAGTGGTAACCCCACTTGAGCTTAAACGATGAGTATGACCTATGATCAAGTGTTCTCACTTGACTCCTAAGTCAATATACTCATATATACATGACCTTGTCATCGCAAATTGCTTGATAGATGCTAGAATTGGTTGTGCATGCCTTGTCACATATTTCATTTGCCATCTTATTGTGTGAGCATGCTGATTGCATATTTTACTCATTCGAGGACATCCACTTGTTGTTTTGATTGTTTGGTTTTATTTCCTTTTGCCAAGTGGATGGACAAGAATGCCTAAGAACCTCCTCTAGCTATCTATGCTTTTCTCGTCTCAAACTCTATTCATGCTACATCACAAAATTTGATCAAGTCAGATTCGAACCACTCTGTGTGAGGAGCGCTCGGAGTCCCCGATTCGTCATAGACTTAAACTTCCAAAACCTCTTTATGATTCTCGGTCTGACCGATACCCCACTTTCGGTCCTACCGAGATCATTAAGTTGATCTAGGTTTTCGATCTCGGTGTAACCGATTTGAACCTTTCGGTCACACCGAGTTTCAGTAACTGCTTGCAGTTATGAATCTCGGTGCCACCGAGTCATTCCACTCGGTCACACCGACAGGGTCAGGCTATATATAGTCACGGGCAAAAATTTGGAAATTTCTCCGAACCCCTTCGCCCGCGCGATAGCCTGCTCTGCCAGCGTGGTCTCCGGATCGTCTCCTCGCCACCAGCCGCCTCCAGTCGCTGGTCTCCATCGCCGTCAATGAAATTCTACCCCGCCATTGCCGCCGTAGCGAGTCTCCGCCGAACTTATGGACTCGATCTTTGTGCTATTCTCCAATCTGATTCTTAGCACATTGTGATCATCATGATTCTTGCCACGATTGAAACACTCCTATCCAGTCAATGCGCTCGTAGATTAGGTTTGATTCGGAAATTTTAGGGTTAGGTTTCCGCCGAAACCATCTCGGACCCACCGAGTTGAAAAACTCGGTCCCACCGATTTGGCTTATGCCATTGCACAAGTGAGACTCGGTCTGACCGAGAATTACTTATCGGTGTGACCAATTTTGGAACTTTGTGAAACCCTAGCAGTCTCGGTGCCACCGAACTGTGACTCGGTCTGACCGAGTTCACTAGTTTAGGTGCCAAAACTGCTTCGGTATCACCGAGTTTAAAAATCGGTAGATCCGAGATGATTTCAGTGGGAAACTAAAACTAAGTTTTTGGATCATTCTTTTGCAAAAACTCTCTGCATTTTGTGATGCTCATCTATTCTACCTCATCTATAAACTGTTCACAGGGTCAGCAGTCAGCTTGTTCATCATGCAGACCAGAGTGACAGCCAGAATGTGTCAGAACAGCAAGTGCACATGAGTGAGGGCTCTAGTCCCTCCAGCTCTTCAGATGAAGGCAGCAGGAGCACCCCTAGCAATTTGCCAAAAGCTGCCACCAGACAGAGGAAGAAGAGAACTTCAGATTCTGAGGATGAAGATTATGTGGCAGAGGAAGAGGCCACATCAAAGAGAGTTGAGCCAGCACAGGGCACAAAGCCAGGCTTAAAGATCAAAAGGCCAGCAGGCAGGCAGCCTATGTCAAAGGCCAGAGCTTCAACTGAAAAGCCTACACCCAAAGAGCCAGTTGCTGCTGAAGGCAAGAAGAGGAAGGAAAGGGTCAAGAAGACCGTAGCCAAAGTGCTTGGAAAGGCTTCCATCATGGAAGATGAGGATGAGGAAGAAGAGGTTGCTGCACCAGCACCTAAGGCACCCAAGCTGATGGGTGATGCCATAAGATCAGGATCAACTGCTTCTAAGGCCAAGCCAGCTCCAAAGCCAAAGCCAAAGAGGAATACAAGAAGCATCCCAGCTGCTGAGAAGAACAAGGCCCCAGTGCCTGACATTGCTGAAGAAGAAGAAGGTCAAGTGCTCAGAAAGCTCAAGCCCAAGATCCCAGACCATAGTGATGCTCATCCTGTGGCTGAGGAAATGAAGCTCAGGAGAGACTCAGGGCTCAGGAAGTGGAGAGAAGCAGATCCGTATGCTTCAAGGAGAAGGACTGCTGTGGATTACAGGTTTCATACCAAGGAACAGCAAGACTTCTATGAGACAGTGCTGCTTGATAAGAAGCCCATTGTTTGTGACATGAGATGGGTCGACTGGACCTACATGAAGGAAAATGAGGAACACTACCCTGGAGTGTATGACAGCTTTAGTGCTTGTGGAGTTGCAGACTTTGTTGGGCAGAAGCTCACAAAGTGGAACGAGGAGCTTATCATGCAATTCTACTCCACAGCACACTTCTACCCAGATGGAAGGATTACATGGATGTCTGAAGGTACAAGGTACCAATCAACTGTTGAGGAATGGGCAAAGTTGATCAATGCCCCAGAGGAGCATGAGGATGACTTGGATATCTATGCCAAGAAGAAGATGGACCACAACTCTATGTCCAACATGTACAAGGAAATTCCAAACGAGGCACTTGAGACTTTCAAGTTTGGGTCTGTGCATTATCTTCTGTCAGGGCTGCCAACAATCAATTGGATTTTGAGGCACACTCTCTTGCCCAAATCTGGAGATCACAAGATGATCAGAGGCCATGCAATCAACTTGCTATATATCTTTGATGTGCCACAGAAGTTCAAGGTGATGAGCCTCATGGTAGAGACAATCAAGAGGACAGCAGCAGACCAGAAGAGGAGCTGTGGGTATGCCCCACAAATTCAGGAGCTCATTAACTCCAAGATGGGCACGGGCATATATTTATTGGACAAGGAACACCTGCCCATCCATCCAGATTTTGAGGACAATCAAGTTGTGATGACTGAAAATGAACCATCGTCTGCACAAGCACAAGCGAAGAAGGAGAAGGCAAGGAAGAAGAAAGCTGCCAAGATGCCAACTCAAGAGGAGGCATCTGAGTATTTCTTGAAAACCAAACAAGAGCAGATTGGTTACCTGATTGCATCCACCCTGCGGATTGAGAAAGGACTAGCCACCCTAACTCAGAACCAGGCGAGCTTAGAGAGAATCATGGAACAAAAGTTCTATGACTTGGATGTCAAGGTGACAGAGATTCAGACTGCAGTGGAGCAGCTCCAAGATGATATGCAGGAGAGGAAAGGGAAGACAACCACTGATGCCTTTGCCAGAGTGCCACGAGGTCCGAGGTCGTCTGCAGTGCCAGTTCCTGACACAAGAGCAACTGCCTCAGCTCCAGCCGTAGCACCAGCCCAACCTGCTCCAGCGTCTACTTCAGCTCCAACTCCAGCGTCTACTTCAGCATCTACAGAAGCCTTCGTCCTTGGAGTGATCCGGACTCCACCACCACCTGAAGATCAAGCCTGAGCGTCGATCTAGCACTATGCATTTTCTAGGAACTTTTTGGTAACTTGTTGCCAAAGGGGGAGAAAAATGTATAGATCATAGGCTTCGAGAGACAGAGTGTTGTTTTTTCTCTCTTGCTTTATTTGGTGGTTTTTCGAACTTTGTTTGCTTTTGAGTGCTTGAGATACTATGTCATTGCTCGTGAGACATTGATGATCCTGTGTTTGATCATAAGCTACACTTAATGCTTGCTTATTGCTATTATCTTATCTATCTTATGTGATCATTCACTATTCTTGGTGATGAGTGCATGTATTTCATTCTTATCATTTTAAGCGCTCCACCAAGATGTATGTGACATGGAAGAGTAACCCATGACTCTAACTCCTTGTGCATTTGCAGTCCAAAGCAAATTTTAAATATGCACAAATTTAGGGGGAGCTCTTACTTATCACATACTTCTCACAGCGACGATATATTTCATGCTTATTATCATTTGTCGAAGCTTTGATCTATATGTTGTCATCAATTACCAAAAAGGGGGAGATTGAAAGTGCAACTATCCCTAGGTGGTTCTGGTAATTCATAACAACATATACCTCATTGAGCTAATGCTATTCCAAGATGATTATTTCACGAAAGCTCAATGATTGGCATGGCATGGATGGTGAAAGTGGAACCCTCAAAATGCTAAGGACAAAGGATTGGCTCAAGCTCAAAAGCTCAAGACTCTTCATTTTATATTTTAGTGATCCGAGATCACATTGAGTCTTTAGGAAAAGCCAATACTATCAAGGAGGGATGAGGTGTTGCTTAATGAGCCTCTTGCTTCATGTGCTTAGTGATATGCTCCAAAACCCTCAACTACTTTCCCATATCCACATATGACCTAAACCCTAAGCCAAACTCGGTCCTACCTATTCTTCCTATCCGGCGCCATCGAGTTTCACTTGTCATAAGCCACTGCCAAACCCTAGCAATTCGGTTCTACCGATAGGGATCTCGGTCTCACCGAGATGGGATTGCAAACTCTCTGTTTCCCTTTCGTAACTTTTCGGTCTCACCGAAAGAGCGAATCGGTCCCACCGAGATTGCAATGTAAATTCAGTGTTTCCTTTTTGTAACTTTTCGGTCTCACCGAAAGAGCAAATCGGTCCCACCGAGTTTGCCTGACCAACTCTCTGGTTAGCTAATTACCAAAATCGGTCTCACCGAGTTTGTGTAATCGGTCTCACCGAGATTACGTTATGCCCAAACCCTAACCATATCGGTCCTACCGAGTTGCATGTCAGTCCCACCGAAAATCTCTAACGGTCACTAGGTTTACCTTTTCGGTCCGACCGAGTTTGTTGATTTGGTCCCACCGAGATTGGAAAACTGTGTGTAACGGTTGGATTTTGTGTGGAGGCTATATATACCCCTCCACCTCCTCTTCATTCGTGGAGAGAGCCATCAGAACACATACACAATTCCAACTCATATGTTCTGAGAGAGAACCACCTACTCATGTGTTGAGACCAAGATATTCCATTCCTACCATATGAATCTTGATCTCTAGCCTTCCCAAGTTGCTTTCCACTCAAATCTTCTTTCCTCCAGATCCAAATCCTATGAGAGAGAGTTGAGTGTTGGGGAGACTATCATTTGAAGCACAAGAGCAAGGAGTTCATTACCTACACACCATTTGTTACTTCTTGGAGAGTGGTGTCTCCTAGATTGGCTAGGTGTCACTTGGGAGCCTCCGACAAGATTGTGGAGTTGAACCAAGGAGTTTGTAAGGGCAAGGAGATCGCCTACTTCGTGAAGATCTACCGCTAGTGAGGCAAGTCCTGTGTGGGCGATGGCCATGGTGGGATAGACAAGGTTGCTTCTTCGTGGACCCTTTGTGGGTGGTTGCTTCTTCGTGGACCCTTCGTGGGTGGAGCCCTTTGTGGACTCGCGCAACCGTTACCCTTTGTGGGTGGAGCCCTTTGTGGACTCGCGCAACCGTTACCCTTCATGGGTTGAAGTCTCCATCAACGTGGATGTAGGATAGCACCACCTATCCGAACCATGGGAAAAACATCCGTGTCTCCAATTGCGTTTGAATTCTCCAAACCCTTCCCTTTACATTCTTGCAAGTTGCATGCTTTACTTTCCGCTGCCAATATACTCTTTGCATGCTTGCTTGAATGGTGTGATGATTGCTTGACTTGTCCTACAATAGCTAAAATCTGCCAAGACCTAAAATTGGGAAAAGGTTAAGTTTTTATTTGGTCAAGTAGTCTAATCACCCCCCCTCTAGACATACTTTCGATCCTACAAGTGGTATCGGAGCTTTGGTCTCCATTTGCTTTGATCTCCATAGCTTTTGGTGGTCATAGCCTTGGTTTCACAACCTAGGAGAGTATGGCGTCTAGCGAGGGAAATTATCACCGTAGAGGTCCTTACTTTGATGGTACTAATTTTGCTAGTTGGAAGCATAAAATGAAAATGCATATTCTTGGACATAACCCCGCCGTTTGGGCTATTGTGTGTGTTGGTTTGCAAGGTGACTTCTTTGATGGGAAAGAACCAAACCGTGAAGCTACCGCGGATGAGTTGAAGATGTTGCAATACAATGCTCAAGCTTGTGATATTCTCTTCAACGGATTGTGCCCCGAAGAATTCAACAAAATCAGCCGTCTTGAGAATGCAAAGGAAATTTGGGACACTTTGATTGATATGCCCGAAGGTACCGACTCCATCAAGGAATCCAAGTTGGATGTGCTTCAAAGTCAACTTGACAAGTTCAAAATGAAGGATGGTGAAGGTTCGGAGCACCTGACCTGAACTTCGGGCGCTTGAGCTTGAGGTGGGGGAAGGATTCGATTGAGCACGGGAGGGAAAAATAAAAGCCTGATCCCTTTATAAAGAGGGCGAATATCAAGCGTCCTCTCCGTGTCCGTTTGGACTTGCCTATAATCTAGGAATCCTAGAAGCGGTTGGGTTACCCACGCCCGTATTGATGAGAATCCCGGAATAATGGGACATGATCTCTGCTTTAATAAGACGTGCCAAGGAAACTGCCTCGCATAACGCGCTGAGATGGGACAGTAAAACGGTTCGAATAAAGGCTTGGTCGTGGTGTGATGTCACAGTACAGAATACGTCAGCAGATTAGATTTGTGTAAATATTATTCTCTCTATGGCAATATGTGGAAACTTATTTTGCAGAGCCGGACACTATCTTTGTGTTCAAAATCTTCTATGAAGTACTTGGAGGAGGAACCCGCCTTGCAATGTCAAAGACAATACGCGCGCCGGATTCGTCGTGATTGAAGCCTGGTTCAGGGGCTACTGAGGGAGTCCTGGATTAGGGGGTGTTCGGATAGCCGGACTATACCTTCAGCCGGACTCCAGGGCTATGAAGATACAAGATTGAAGACTCCGTCTCGTGTCCGGAAGGGACTTTCCTTGGCGTGGAAGACAAGCTTGGCGATACGGATATTCAGATCTCCTACCATTGTAACCGACTCTATGTAACCCTATCCGGTGTCTATATAAACCGGAGGTTTTAGTCCGTAGGACAACATACACATCAACAATCATACCATAGACTAGCTTCTAGGGTTTAGCCTCTCTGATCTCGTGGTAGATCTACTCTTGTACTACCCATATCATCAATATTAATCGAGCAGGACGTAGGGTTTTACCTCCATCGAGAGGGCCCGAACCTGGGTAAAACTTCGTGTCCCTTGCCTCATGTTACCATCCGGCCTAGACGCACAGTTTGGGACCCCCTACCCGAGATCCGCCGGTTTTGACACCGACACAAACCTTTGTGAAGGAGGGAGAGAGTGCCTCCGAGGAGAAGAAGAAGAACATTGCAAAGGGCGGCAATGTCAAGAAGGGCAATGCCACCCCTCCCAACAAAGCCGGCGATTTTAATCCTTCTTATGTGTTATGCCGTGCTAGTGATGGGCATGTTTATGCCAAATTTGTTGGTTCTCCTCATGAATACATTGAATGGTCTATTTGGGTTCCAAAGACCCTTGTTACTAACATCAAAGGACCCATTACAAAATGGGTACCTAAAACCAAGCATTGATCTCTTGTAGGTGTTTGCTTCCGGTGGGGGATCATGGTTGCTCGATAGCGGAGCTACAAATCATATGACCGGAAGCAAGGACTTTGTGGTGGACGTGCACAAGGTTCCATCTATGCCCACCAATGTCGAGTGGGGTGACGCCTCATCTTCTAAGGTATTGGGACTTGGCAAGGTGGTCATCTCTCATGATCTCACGATCGAGAAGGTCATGCTTGTTGAGTCCCTTGCATACAATTTACTTTCCGTTCGTCAACTTGCAATCATGGGCTTTGCCACTTTCTTTGATATCGATACCGTGGCCCTCTTGTGGAGCAAGACTCTTAAAGTAGCCTTTGTTGGGCATGTCGAGAACGGTCTATATGTGATTAGCTTTTCGGAGCGACCCACTAAGACCGCGACGTGCCTACATCACCCATTCTTGGAAGCTTACGAAAGGGGGTAAGCACTCATAGACAATTAGCAAATTATTGTGAGCATCACGCATTTGTCTCTTGTGTGGAACCCCACAAGGTCTATGAGGCGCTAGAAGATCCTGATTGGCTCAATGCCATGCATGAAGAACTCAACAACTTCGAGCGCAACAAAGTGTGGAGATTGGTGCCAAGACCGACGGGGAACCACAATGTCATCGGAACCAAGTGGATATTTAAGAACAATCAAGATGCCCATGGGATTATCATTCGCAACAAGGCTCGTTTGGTAGCACAAGGCTACTCCCAAGTCGAGGGTATCGACTACGGTGAAACCTTTGCTCCCGTTGCTCGTCTTGAATCAATTCGCATGTTGATTGCCTATGCTTCTCATCATAACTTTAAGTTACAACAAATGAATGTGAAGAGTGCTTTTCTTAATGGTCCCATTAATGAATTGGTTTATGTCAAGCAACCCCCCGGGTTCGAGGATCCCTACTTTCCCGATCATGTGTATCAACTCGATAAGGCACTCTATGGCCTTAAACAAGCCCCACGTGCGTGGTATGACCACCTTACCGAGTTGTTACAAGACCGTGGTTTCGAAGTTGGGCTAATCGACCCCACTCTTTTTACTAAGAAGGTCAAAGGGGAGTTGTTTGTGTGCCAATTATATGTTGATGATATTATCTTTGATTCCCCTAACAAAGCTTTCAATGAGGAATTTGCCGCTCTCATGACCTCAAAGTTCGAGATGTCTTCCATGGGAGAGTTGAAGTTCTTTCTACGGTTCGAAGTGAAGCAAAGAAGAGAAGGAACCTTCATCAATCAAGCCAAATATACTCAAGACATGCTCAAAAGATTCAAGCTAAGTGATGTCAAGCCGGCTTCCACTCCCATGCCCACCAAGTGCCAACTTGACATAGATCCCAATGGTAAAGTGGTGGATCAAAAGGTATATCGCTCCATGATAGGTTCCTTGCTTTACCTTTGTGCATCTAGACCGGATATCATGTTGAGTGTGGGAATTTGTGCACGTTTTCAAGCCGCACCTAAGGAAAGTCACTATGTGGCGGTCAAACGGATCTTTCGATATTTGGCTCATACCCCAAACTTTGGCCTATGGTACCCAAGAGGAGCAAACTTCAAGCTTGTAGGGTCTTCGGATTCCGATTGGGCGGGAGACAAAGTGGATAGGAAGTCCACTTTCGGAGGGTGCCAATTTCTTGGTTGCTCTTTGGTAAGTTGGTCTTCCAAAAAGCAAAGTTGTGTGTCTCTCTCGTCCACCGAAGCGGAGTATGTGGCGGCCGGTAGTTGTTGTGCACAACTCTTATGGATGAGGCAAACTTTAAAGGATTACGGTGTCATTTGTGACAAAGTGCCTCTTTGGTATGACAATGAAAGTGCCATCAAGATCTCTCTCAACCCGGTGCAACACTTCAAGACGAAGCATATTGAGATTCGGTATCACTTCATCCGGGATCACATTAGGCGAGGAGAGATCAAGCTCAATTATGTCAACACTCATGATAACCTTGCAGATATCTTCACGAAGCCCTTGGATGAAGCAAGATTTCGCGAGTTAAGGCATGAGCTAAATATCATTGATTCGAGCAATATTGCTTGAACCCTTGCACACCCCACCATACTCAACGTGTTGTCCTATTTAGATGTAGGCATGGACATAGGGGGAGTGATGTTCTCTCAATGAACTCTCCCTCCCCCCATTATGCATAAATCGATCAAGTCTTTCACATTAGCCATGTTTGATGGTACTTGTGCTTCAAAGACGAGTTTTGGTCATGGACCCAAGGATAATTCTTCACGGTGCCATACCAATTGACTCAAACATAGGTGGCTACGGCCACCGCCCTCTCTTTGGAGAGGTGGTATCTCGTGGTTGTTTCGTTTGTCGTGTGCCTTTCTGGCTTTGTGTGTTGCGTGGTCTTGTGGTGTCGTGTTGGCTCGGAGTGTTTGTGCAAAGATCCAGTTTTTCGTGTGCTCGAAACATGCATCTTTTTGAGCTCACGGTACTACCGCGTCTGGCCGCGGTACTACCGCTTTGGGAGGCACGGTACTACCGCGCCACAGCACGGTACTACCGCTCGGGTGCGGTACTTCGGAAGTACCGCGCCGGGCGGTACTACCGCGTCCGGGCACGGTACTACCGCGTCATCGAGGGAGCGTGGGGGTTATGACTCGGGCAGGGGAGTTCAAACTCCCCATACCCATTCATTTGTCTCTCTTCCCACGTCTCTCTCTCTCTCGCTCAAGAACGGCGCCGGAGGCCCTCGCCGGATCTCCGTCTCCGGCCACTCTCCTCGGATTTCGGCCCGTGGGATCGTTCCCCACCACTTCCTATTGCCATGGACCAAGGTTTTTCCCCAAATCCCTCTTTTTCTTGGCTGTTCTCTTGCTTCTAGGTTTTTGGGGAGAAACTTGTTGTTCTTGATATTTTAGGCAAAATCTATGCAAGAGTAGGATGTAGGAGAGTCGTGATGCGTAGGAATCATACTTGATATGCTGTCTTGTGGTAGCTTTGTCCAACCGTAGTACCGCCGTGGTTTCGCGGGCTTTTCTCAGATTTGAACCTGTTCAGAACTGACGCGGTGCGGTACTACCGTGTTTGATGTGCGGTACTACGGCTCTTGCGGTACTACTGCCCGTCAGGTGCGGTACTACCGTACTAGCTCGTGCATACTACCGCTCAATAGACGCGGTACTACCGTGCTAGCCGAGGCGCTAAGGTCGTACTACCGCTCCTAGACCCGGTACTACCGTGACCTTGCATGGTACTACCGCATCTAAGAGCAGTACTACTATCTTAGCTTCGCAGCACTTGGCAGTACTATCGTAGGGATCAAATCTCTCTCTAGGCATTTATCATGTGTGCTTTCTGCTTGTTTCTCTTGCTTTGTTGTGGTCTTTGCATTAATCCCTCTTGGTTGTTGTGGGTGTTTTGCGTTTTGTGTCTCAGGTGGTGGCTCTCGCCGTTCCAATCCCAGTCGTGACACTGGCTTCAAGCATCTGCGCAACCCCCAAGATGAAGCCCCAGAGGGCTCCAATGCCCCCAAGCGCAATGTCAAGACCACTGCCAGCAAGCAAAAGGAACCTGCTAAGGGCATGGACGAGATTTCTGTCTCTGAGTATGTCGAACGCCGGAGGATCAATCCCTATATGACTCATCGGGCTGTGCTCAGAGGCACTGAGATGTTCTGGAACAAGCAACAGGTTCTCATCTATCTGGATGTGATCAAGAGCAAGCAAAATACCTTCGTGGATGTCAAGTGGATAGACATGCATCACATGCGGAAGGACAAGTTTCGTGACTATTTTGGAGAGGCTCTGGACTTGGTGGAGCAGTTTGCTATTGAGCCGGTGATCTCTTTTCACCATGACTATGACCCTGAGCTCATCTGTCAGTTCTTTGCCTCAGTGCACTTTCATCCCGGGGAGGAGCGGAGGATGACCTGGATGACCAATGGCTGTCAGCTGTCTGCCACATGGAAAGAGTTCATGGATCTACTGCACATTCCTGATGACGGGCTTCACACCCCCGTTGGTGTTCGCCCCCATGCCAACTCTGAGTCTGCCAACAAGAACCTGCTTCAGCCTTTCCTTGTTGAAAAGGTGCTCCCCAATGGCAAGTCAACTTGGGTGTTAAACTCCTTTCTGGATATCATGCATCGCATCTTCCGCAATACTCTGTTCCCATGCATTGGCGACAAGGACAGGGTCCATGCATATCTAGTGGACATGTTGCTCCTGTGTGCAGAGGCACGCTCTTCTCAGACCCAGGCACTTGATGTCTCATACATCATGTGGTGTGAGCTTCGGTTTGCGGTGTTCACTCGCAAGGTACCTATCTATGGACCGTACCTGTTTCTGCTGCTCTCCACCACTTGGGAGAAGATGTACCCGGGTGATGAGTTCCTTGCTCCAGACTGGATTAGCCATGAGTCCATCAGCCTCCGCGTCAAGCCCAACTGGGCCAACACCACTACCCGTGCTGAGGCCTCTTCTGCTAGGAGGGCTGCTGGTGAGGAGGAGGCTGCTGCTGAGAATGTTGCTGAGGACCGTGCTGCTAGGTCCACCACTCCTTCCTCTGAGCCGTCATGGGCCAAGAAGCTAAAGGACAAGATGAAGACTCTCTTCTGCATGCAGGCCAAGGGACAGTACAGGGCTCACATGGCAGACAAGGAGAGTCGCCGCCATGACAAGAAGGTTATGAGGCTCTTTGGAGAGGATGTGTCTGGCAGGTCTGAGGACGTCATCACACCTGAGGCTGCCTGGATGTCAAAGCAGGGATACAAGTGGACCAATTCAGAGGATGACTTCGAGGAGACTATCCCCACCGCTGAGTCTGACGAGGAGCACGAGGAGCAGTGGGACGACTTCTCTGCCTGAGCCACCCCGTGTGCGTAGGTGTCCTATCTGCCTTTTTGGCGTCTCGATGCCAAAGGGGGAGAGAGTGTAGGGATTTGCGTTGTGTCGTGCTTGGTGCGTTTATTTGCTTTGTCTTTTGGACCTCGTTTGTGCTTGTTCGCTTTGTGTGCTCTTGTTTGGTTTGTGCTTTCGAGTCCTTTCCTCATATGGTGTAAGACATATGCACTTTATCTATCATAGTTAACTTATGTGTGTGCTATCTTATCTAGTGATAGATATGCCTTGTCTCTATAATATAGGGGGAGCTTTGATCCTAGTATTCGTGTGCCGTGCAATCCAAAGCACTCTTCTAGATGGCACACATCTAGGGGGAGCCCATCTATATTCTAGAGAGGAGGGGTTTGCATTTACTTAATTTTATTTTCCTTGTGCAAATCCCGTATTGTCATCAATCCACCAAAAAGGGGGAGATTGTAAAGGCATATTTATCCCTAAGTGTTTTGGTGATTGATGACAACGCATTTGCGGACTAATCGTGTGCCTTGAGTATTCCAGACACTTCATTGCTAGGCACAAGACGATTGGGTGCCCCTCGAAGACTGATGAAGACGGCGTCTTTTCTACGTTTCTTTTTGGTGGATTTGAGTCGTAGGAAAGCCGTACTATTAAGAGGGGGTCCGCGTTGGAAAGGTTTGGGTGGAATCATCACATACACGTCTCCTTCTTGTCCCCTCCTTTTTCCTTGGAGCTTCCTCCGTTTTCTTGCCTCCCTTGTCTGGCTGCTGTGGTTGGTTGAGGTAGTACTGCTCCCAGGAAAACGGTAGTACCGTAGGCATCCGCGGTAGTACCGCACGGTGGCGCGGTAGTACCGCAGGTGCCCACGATAGTACCGCTCCCCTGGAGCCGCACTACCGCTGTCCACCAGGCTAGTGTCGCCCCTTTGCGGTAGTAGGGGCGGATGTAATTTTTTTACATCCGCACCTACCGCAGTAGTACCGTTTTCGCCGAGCGGTAGTACCGCGCTATGCAGTCAGGCAGTAGTACCGCCCCTCGGCAGTACTACTGTGTCGGGTTTTTGCTACTTCCATTTCTTTGCGGTAGTAGGCCCGAAAGTTCCCTTTCCCCTGGCTGGGGTTTTTTGCCTTGCGGTAGTACCGCATGGGGGCGCGGTAGTACCGCGCGTGCGGAAGTACCGCCCCCAGCTCATGCGCGTTTGTTTATCTTTTCTGTTGCTGGGGTTGCGGCAGTGCCGTGGGTCGGTACAGTAGTACCGCACAGCCGTGCGGTAGTACCGCTTGGTTGCAAGCAGTAGTACCGCGCGGCCTTGCGGTAGTACCGCTGGCCAGGCGCGGTAGTACCGCTGGCCGCGGGCTGGTTGGTGGGTAACGGTTGGATCCTTTTCCCACACTATATAAGGGGTCCCCTTCTTCCCCGTTGACGCACCTCTTCCACCCCCAAGCTCCATTATTGCTCTAAGCTCCATTTTCGCCCGATCTCACTCCCTAGCCGACCAAACTTGTTGATTTGCTCGGGAGTGGTTGAGAAGGCCTCGATCTACACTTCCACCAAGAGATATTTGATTCCCCCCACTAATCCCTTGCAGATCTTTTTACTCTTGGGTGTTTGAGCATCCTAGACGGTTGAGGTCACCGCGAAGCCATAGTCCATTGTGGTGAAGCTTCGTGGTGTCGTTGGGAGCCTCCAATTGAGTTGTGGAGATTGCCCCAACCTAGTTTGTAAAGGTTCGGTCGCCGCCTCCAACGGCACCAATAGTGGAATCACGGCATCTCGCATTGTGTGAGGGCGTGAGGAGAATACGGTGGCCCTAGTGGCTTCTTGGGGAGCAATGTGCCTCCACACCGCTCCAACGGAGACGTACTTCCTCTTAAAGGGAAGGAACTTCGGCAACACATCCTCGTCTCCACCGTCTCCACTCTTGGTTATCTCGTGCCTTTACTTGTGCAAGCTTATTTGTTTCATATATCTTGCTTGCTTGTGTTCCTATCCTTGTTGCATCATATAGGTTGCTCACCTAGTTGCATATCTAGACAACCTACTTTGATGCAAAGTTTAAATTGTTAAAGAAAAATTAAAAATTGTTAGTTGCCTATTCACCCCCCCCCCCTCCCTCTAGTCAACCATATCGATCCTTTCACTAGTCTACGACTTCATAGTAGTGGGAGTTTTCTTGAGATGATGATGTGCGCTCAACTTTTTCTTTTGCTGGGAGATGATGTGTGCTCAACTAACCTGCAAAACTGGTATTTTTCTGTTTTATTCCTACCAAATGGATTTATATGGTTTTGTTAATTTTTTTAGCAGTAGCTCCTTCCATGTAGAAATACAAGTGGCCATCAATAAACGCCCTTATAAGGGGAACCTCATAGAGAAGAAAAGAGAATAATTCATACAAATCGAGATGGACCGACCCATTAGCAGGGACCAGCAGTTGGGTTCAATGGTTTTAATTTTATTTTATTTATTTATTGGCATGCTTCTCTGTTTATTTTGGTGGTGTTTTCTGTTTTTTTACTCTGTTATATTCATGAAGATTTTTGTATTGATGTTATCATTTTCCAAAATCATTATTTATATAATTGATGTTCTTAAATAATTGATTAATTTTCCAGAAATTATAAATAAAAAAAATTGGGCGAGGTAGCTTATTTGGGCCAGCCCAGCCGCGCATATTGAGTTCCTCTCTCGCTCTTGACATGAGGACAGTCCACGGAGCGGGCAGCGCTTTATCACACTCTTTATCCGAGATGGACCCCGCACCCCCTTGCCTGAAGCACTTCGTTAACATGAGAACCAAATTAAAAATACATATGACTTCTTATATTGGACTATGTATAGTTGTAAGGATATGTATTGAATATAAGTAGGATAATTAAATGGTAAACATTTTCTCATGCATGTTTGAATGTTGTGGTGGGTCTTTCCTGAAACATGATTGCATATTGAGGTGGACCATATCCTATTCATAATTTTATTGTGAGGTAGCATGCTTGAATATTTAAATAAATAAGTTAGTGAGGATGACTCTCTTAGAGGTGGATCTTATCTCATTCATAATCATAGTGGGGATGATTCTCTTAGGTATATAGGATAGTCGGCACAACGAGAAGGAGCACTGACTTTTTTTCAATTATATTTCCTTACATTTCTGAAATGAAAAAAAATGAAAATAGCTTCTCATGTGTTTAAAAAATGTTCATGCAACTTTTAGAAGATGTTAATAGCATTACAAAGGTGTTGGTGACTTTTCGAAAAAATGTTCAAACATTTCAAAAAACAGTTTGTTTTATTTTAAAATATGACCCGATTTAAAAAGAATGTTCGCCCCATTCATAAAAACGTTCATGATATCTTAAATATGTTATACAATGTAAGAAAAATGTTATGATAAGTTTTAAACATGTATTTTAAAATTTCAAAATATATTGAAAGAAAATAATAAATAATAATAATAAAACAGACAAAAAGCGCAAAAAACTAGCCCACAAAAATTCAAAAAAAGAGGAAAGGAAAAAAGGAAACCAGTAAAAAAGGAAACAAAACGAAAAACAAAAAAAGGTAAAGAAACACAATAAGAACCACAAACACAAAAGAGAAATCACACAAAAATCAGCCATAGAAGTTCTGCTGAAAACCTCTCCCTCTGGACCCATATTGCCCAGCATAGACGACGACCATCCCAGTCATGGGACGTGATATATCTCGCTCAGAGCCAGACAACAGAACGTCTCACGTCATGCATTCCCAGAATCTGCCGACCCAGTTAGGTTCTTCCTCGCGCCCACGATTTTTTACTTTCGCGTTTGCGTCCAAAATTGTAAATAAATATATTATAAAAATAATTAATAAAATATTTGAAAAATGTTAACCAAGCAATTGAAAAAAATTAAATGGGTATAGAGAAAATGTCTCTCATGTACACCAACAATGTATTTTAAAAAGTTAATCCAAGCATTTGAAAAAAAATGTTAAATGAGTATTTCAAAATAACTAATCAAGCATTTGAAAAATGTTAAATCTGTATAACAAATACTGATCATGTATTATAAAAATGTTAAGATGTTAAAAACATATTTTAAAAATGTTAATCAAGCATTTAAAAAAATGTTGATCAGGTATTTGAAAAAGTTAAACCAGCATTTGAAAATGTTAAATATATATAGAAAACATATTAACCATGTATCAAAAAAATGTTAATATTGTATTTCAAAAAATATTAAACAAGCATTTGCAAAATGTTAAATGTGTGTCGAAAACAATGTTTACAAAGTATTAAAATGTTAATTTTTATATGAAAAATCATTATTCAAGCATTTGAAAATTGTTGAAATGTCTATAGAAGAATGTTGACCATGTATTTAAAAATATTAATCTTGTACTTAGAAATGTTAACCAAGCATACGAAAAAAGTTTAAATTGTGCATAAAAAAATGTTGTCCGTGTACTAGAGAAATGTTAAACTTGTACTTTAAACATTTTAACCACACATTTAAAATAATTAAACCGTATACAGACAAAATGTTGACCGTGTACTAAAAAAATTAAACTTGAATATGAAAAATTTAAACAAGTATTAGAAAAGTGTTCTCGACCTACACAAAAAATCTAGAATGAAAAGTAAAGGAAAGAAAGTACAACGAGAAAACCATAAAACAAAGAAAACAGAAGAAAAAGGAAACGGAAAAGGGAAATCTAAGAAATAAGTGCAAATAAAATGAAAAACAATGAAAACCGATAAAGAAGCCGATGGAAATCAACCAAAAAAACTAAAGAAAACTAATAAAGAAAAAAGAAAAAAAGAAATTAGAAAACCAAAGCAACCAATGAAAAGTATGGAAACGTTGATAAAACAACAAAGAATCAAAGAAAAATCGGTGAAAATGAGAAAGAAACAAACAAAACCGAAGAAAAAGAAAGAAGCAATGAAATTTGTTCTCTTGGAGAGGAATTGGTGAATTATGCACTCGGTGTATCAAGATGATGTACAATAAAACAAAGAAGCAATGAAATTTGTTTCAGCGGCCAAAAATGAAATGAATTTGACAAAAAAAAAACTACTCCATTACATTTAGGAGATCGGTTAGATCTGATAAAAACTACTCCCTCCGTTCCTAAATAATTGTCTTTCTAGAGGTTTCAACAAGTGACTACATACGGAGCAAAATGAGTGAATCTACATTTTAAAATATGTCTATATACATCCGTATGTGGTAACCATTTGAAATCTTTAGAAAGACAAATATTTAAGAACGGAGGGAGTAGTAAAGTATAAATAGTCCACTAAATTACTCGGCCGAATGCTCTCTAGTTTTTAAATGATCCGTTAGAGATGCTCTGGTATCGCTCCTAGAACGAAGAAGAAATCGTCCCAGATGCATTCCACGGGCGAGAGAAGATTATAGGAAGCGGCGCGACGACAGACGATGTGGTGACCATGCAGGTAGGATGTAGGCATGTAGTGATAGTACTCCCTTCGTTTCAAATTACCCGTCGCGAAAATGAATGTATCTAGAATTAAAATACATCTAGATACATACATACTTGCGACAAGTAATTCGAAGCGGAAGGAGGTAGTACTGAGCATGCCCACACGCGCCAGCCTCGCACGGAGAAACATACTTGTAGCATAAGACTGCAGCTTAGTCCGGTCCATTCCCGTGAATGCCTACGCTAAAAACGTATAGTACAACCATACATGAACAGCTAGTGGTGCCTTTGGTCAGAACCAACAGCAGTACGTGTACGTTTCTATTTCAAAACAGTTATATACTCTACGTAGCAGTCGTACAAGCAAGCGTAAACAAGTGAACAAATTAGATACTACTGTGCGAGACATGACGCTGGATCGGGAGGAGCTTCGGCCGCACGCATCCACGTCCGCCCACGCAACCGAAAAGAAGCAGCACGACAGAGAACGGGGAACAGCTACTAAAAAAAGCTGGGCGGTTTGGCTGGCGGTTAAGTAAGTTAACCGGAACTGCTGCCACTAGACGATAAACCCCCGACGGAGCGAGCGGGCCGGTGAGGTGACCCACCCACCCGTCCAAATCATTTCGCAACTCCCAGTCACTCACCCAGCAGCAGCAGGTGAGCACACAACTCTCCGGTGGAACGGAGGTGGAAGGAAAGGAACCTCCTCGTTGTACGCTTCCAATCATCGCGCCGCCTGTTGCCGAATCAGCTGGTGTTGCTGTGCCGGAGATACCCCTGCGGCGAGGTGGTGCGGCCCCACCTGCATCGACCAAGGTTCATGCCCGGGACATGTCCGTCGATATGGATAGAGGAGCCAGCTATTTAATCGGAGTCATCAAAACTTCCATTATTGATCCGACCTCCTCCGTTTGACATGAATACCTACATCAATACAAATTTATGCATACGTGTTCATAGTCTTGCAAACGTATGCAATCACAACCAAAAAGTATTAGACATTCAATAAGTTTTTACATCTACCCGATCCCAAAAAGTTAATAGCCAGGTTGCTCATGTCAAAGATGTATTTCTTCGGCTTTCATTCTGTCCGTTGTCCGTGGCATAGACTCACTCTTCGGGGCCCTCCATTTTGCCCAAAGTGCTTCAACAATACCTTCAAGTCCTCCAAAGCGACCTTGATCTCAAAATTCTTCTCTTGAAGCTTGAGCTTCTTCTCTGCATCTCTATGAATTTGCTAAACATGCCCGGCATCTTTGACTCCTTAAATAGCATCATAGCCCTTGTCACATGCCTTCTCCTTCTTCATCATGATATCCTCGAATTTATCCATCATCTTGCCAGTGCCAATCGATCCCCCTTCTCCTTCTCCTACTCCCACTTCCTCCCTTGGTTCCTAATCACCTTCTTTGCCCGAGCAAACCCTTCTTGTGTGGTTGGAACGGTTGGATCATCACCTTTATCTTCATTGGCTGTGGCGGTCTTGATGGTATTGGCAAGAGCGGCGAGCTACTTGCTTTGCCCATTCAACTTCATCCAAGAACGCATAAAGATGAAGTGCATGTTCTTCGTCTTGTAGTATAATGCGCATGCACGCCCTGGGCTAGCAAAGGAAGACAACGGATGATCAACAAGTTGCGGCATTGAGTAGATCAATGAAACGGCTAACACATAGATCAACAGGCCACAACATTTACAAGGTCTTATTGTTGCGCCACTTGGTTATCAGTATTGCACTTGTTTGTATGTGACGCAATACTTGTTGAGATGCCCTTGACTGGTGTACCATCGGTTGTCGAACTCGAGCTACATGAGGGATTAGCATGCACTGGCCGCCGGACTAGAAGGAGGATGCATATACGTGGTCTCTCCTTGAAAAACTCGAGTGAGGCCATGAATCACGACACACTTCATATCGCTCCCCATAGGATCCATTGTTAGATATGTATACTTCTTTGTACTAGTAAATGCGCATGTGCAATGCACGTTAATATTTAGGCAATATATTAATTACACGCGGATATTATGTATGCTATTATTTGTGTGCTAATTTTATGATTAGTGTAAAATTTGTATAATATTAATTGCACGTTGAACGCTCGCCATTAAAGCAGTTTAGACCGTTGGATTGACTTAGTTTGATGGCCGAGATCAGTTGGATCTATCTATTTTAGGTCTTTTTATATTGATGATATAGATATAAATTTGTCAAAAAACTGACTTAGATCCCTACACATTTAGACGCCCAGATAACAGGAGCTCCTGCGATCAGGAGCCAAAACACCATCCTGCTATTTGGATCGCAATAGCTAGCGAGCGTTCCCCAGGAAGCATGGCATTTGTTAATGGTTTTTTGTGTCAAAATTTATGCTGCGGGGGCATGACAATTTCTTCACGCGAACACGGCAAAATTTGAGAAATTGACATGTGTAGGTGACGAAATTGCCATGCTCACACGGTGCGGCGACCATGCACGCTGGAACACATCCGCCTTCGCTCCACCAGAAAAAGCTAGCACAAAGAACAATGGCAACTACTGCTAGTACGAAATAAAGCCGTGCGGTCTGGCAGTTAACAACATCTTTAGCAGATACCTTAAAACTCCAACGAACTGCGTTTTATGAGATGGGCCAAAAAAAAAAAAACCGGCTCAATCAAATCCGCTAAAAAGGTCCGCTAAAAAGGTCTCGGCCTGTAAGATTTTATAGGAGGCACGTAAACTGCCCTCGTTTGCTCCATATATGCGGGCACCAGTGATTTTTAGGGTTCCCGTCCCACAAATTCCCCACCCCCTCCGCCGCGTAGCTCCTCCCTCCGACGTTAAATCCCTCCTCCTCCGGCCACCTTTTCCTTCGCATTTCTTCGTCGGATCTTGCCGGAGATGTCGTCCGCGGGTTTCGGGCGTGGCGGCAGCTAGGGTTTCGGCCATGGCAAGTTCAGGTGCCGCGGGGATCTCAGCCGCGGTGGGTTCGCCGGTTTACAAGCGACGCAACAACGACGAGGCCGGCAGCTCCTCCCTCCGCCCTCCCGTGTCGGACAAGCAGAGGGAGGCGACGCGTCCCCGCAGTGCTGGCTCGCGGGCGTGGGTGAGTTTCTGGCGTCTCGGGAGGCTCTTCGACCCGTCCCTCTAGCGGCTCCGGGCGACCGAGACTGCGTGGTGGCAAGCAAGGGAGGCCGCCGCAGTTGCGACCGCACGCATGCCGAAGCTCTGGGAGGAGTACCAACTCCAACAGATCCGGTGCGGCAGCCTGGTGTGGTACTCCAGCAGCAGACCAGGGTGTGGTACCTTGATCCACCACATCCTCCACAGCAATGAGCCGCCGCCACGCGAGGACGGCTCCGACGACGAGTAGATCTATGCTAGCGTGTTTAATATCGGTAGTGTGTAACTTCGGCGAGATGTTTCAGCGTGAACTAGTATGTTCATATTTGCATGATCTATTCCGGCTGTGCGCCCGACGTCCTGTAAAAAATTGTTTACGGATACCGTAAACGATTTTTCAGGGAATGGCGGGATCCTGAGTTAACCGAAAACTGCTAAGGCTGGTCGTAATGATAGTATCATAACTAATATCATGCATGTCAACTAGATATTTTTTATGAGGTGTCATAGAATAAAATGAAAAAAAGAGCGTTGAGTATCATATCATAATATCGTATCATAATAAATGCTATGCTAATATGCGTTATGCATGGTAATAAATAAAGTAGCACATGATACTAATATACTCCCTCCGTTCCCAAATACTTGTCTTTCTAGACATTTCAAATGGTTACAACATACGAATGTATGTAGTCATATTTTAGAATGTAGATTCACTCATTTTACTTCGTATGTAGTCATTTGTTAAAATATCTAAAAGGACAAATATTTAGAAACGAAGGGAGTATAATACTATGCATTAGGGAGATGATATCATACACTTAGTATCATGTGCATGATACTAATATATGATACTCCGGTTACAACCAGCCTATCTGCAGAGCGAGAGCGGGCTGGTGAGCGACCCACCCGTCAAAATCAAAATCTTAATCAAACCCCAACCCTCGGTCACCCACGCGGCATCGGCAGCCGGTGCAGCACACAACTCTCCCGGCGCGACGCGACCCGGCTTGATTATCAATCAATCGCTTGCGGGGTTTAACAAGACACGAAGGGATTAGCAGCAGCAGCAGAGAGAGACGCGCAAGTCTCAGAGACAGATAGAGTCATAGATAGAGAGAGATGTTGTGTACGTAGCCAGGAACCCAATCCATCCATCCATCCACCCGGATCAGATCATCAGAGAGGGAGAGGGTGGGGAGCGTGGAAGAATCCGCTTTTGGCCTTGGCCGACTGACAAACCCAGCCAGGGAGGAAGATCGTTCGTACCACGACAGGCGACAAATCTTCCCTCCCACTGCCGTCTCTCCTTCCTTCTCTGTCGTCTCCTTCTTTCTTCTTTTACTACTGTATTTATTAGTCCACGGGTCGCCGCCCGGCCGCCTGCCTTGGCTTGGCTTGCTGAGGAGGAGGAGGGGGGATGGGGAACCGGGTGGGGGGGAGGCGGCGGCGCCCGCCGGTGGACGAGCGCTACACGGCGCCGCAGGGGCTCTACCCGCACCCGGACATCGACCTCAAGAAGCTGCGCCGCCTCATCCTCGAGGCCAAGCTCGCGCCCTGCCACCCGGGCGCCGACGACCCCAGGCCAGACCTCGACGAGTGCCCAATCTGCTTCCTGGTCAGTCCTTCCTGCCCCCTTTCCCAATCTCTCCTGAGCTTCTTCTTCCTCTTCTTCCTCCAGTGGATCCATAGATTATAGATAGATGCAGAATTCTGACCAGCGCTTCTCCCCCCCTCCTCCGCCTGCAGTTCTATCCCAGCCTCAACCGGTCCAAGTGCTGCGCCAAGGGGATTTGCACCGGTGAGTCAGCTAGTTTCCCTTGAGAATTATTCCAGACGGATGTCTTCTTCCTTAATTCGCATGGTGTTTGACTTGCTCTGCTTCCTGCCTGCCTGCGTGCAGAGTGCTTCCTCCAGATGAAGTCGCCCGCCTCCTGCCGGCCCACACAGTATCCTACTATCTCACTTCTCATCATCGGTTCTTCCTAGGATAGTACATGCTGTCCAGGGCTGTTTCTTGTTCTGGTGTCACAATCATGTGCACCACACCACACCCGATGGCAAATTCTTGTTTAAGTAGTTGCTGTTCCTTAACTTCTAAATAAGGTGTCCGTACTGCAAGATGCTGAATTACGCAGTGGAGTACCGCGGCGTCAAGACGAAAGAGGAGAAGGGCGTCGAGCAGATTGTGAGTGCCTGTACTAAAACTGTTGTCCAGTGGTGTCGGCTTTCGTCTCTATGCTATTTTTGCTATAATTGGGTGGTGCTGCGAAATCGTGTGTAGGAGGAGCAGAGGGTGATCGAGGCGCAGATCAGGATGCGGCATCAGGAGCTCCAGGACGACGCCGAGCGGCTCAAGAACAAGCAGGTTGCTGCTTCGACCGACGAAGTAACGACCGCGCAAGTTGAATCTTGCGATACCGGTGGCACATCCACCCCAGGTGTGTAGATCGCCATAGGCTATCTGTTTGCCTCCCTGTTTTTTGTTTGTTGCGCAAGTGCTGACTGGCAATGTCCATATTGTTGATAGCTGCAAGCGCTGCCCAAGGCAACGATGTGGTCTCTGGTCAAGTACAGCATTCGGAGCTGCTATTGAAGAATGCTGAACGCTTAAGGCAGTTGCGGTATGTACCGGTTAACAATTTTCTCCTTTCTATCCTGCTCAAATCGTGTGACTATGGTAGCATCAATCAATTGTGGATTGCTTGTGCTCTCTAGATAAAACTCAGTTGAAGTACTGTAATTATCGTTGCTTCATTGGTTTGGACACTCGCTGAAAGTTTTGTGCGCAAGGTAATTAATCCTCAGTTGCACCTAATTGGGGAATTCGATAGCTTACCACCTGTACTTATCTGTAATCAAAGTGTCCTTACTTATTCCCCATTATAAAATGTGACGGCTCACTATATGTAATTTCTGATAGAATTTTGTGCAGTCTCTCCACCTGCTACAATAGTGATGGTCTGCCTTGCAATTAATAAGTAACAGGATGTGTCAGCTAGATACTTATATGTTGTCTTGTTTGTTGTCAAGTAAGGTCTTGGCAGTACCATGGAGGAGACAATATAGCTATCAGTTTCAGATTTCTGTCTGCTCTTTTCTGTAGCAGTTTGTTGAACATCTTCGAGATGCCCTTGGCACCTTGATCATGCTACTCTTTACTTGAAGCTAAATGGTTGTTGTGTGATCAATTAATACACCCAACTCTTGGTGTACCTTAGCTAAGCACTACATATATATGTCTTGCTGCCTTTGACTTTTCTAGAAGGTCTTCAGTTTAATTGTATTAAAACAACATGAGAATCTCTACCTACATATTATGTTCAGTGGATTTCATTACTAGGAAATATAATGATAGGACATCCATCTTGAACTGATAAGAAGATTTGACTATTGTTTGTTTTGAACTCACCCTTATCTGAGGGTTCTCTATGGGAATATCGTGGAAGCATCTATTGCTTGGTAGTCTTTTGTTTCCAGGAAAGGTCTGTTGAGTCAGAAATGTACCTGCTTTAAGGATCAATATATATGGCTTGAAAACAGAATTGTACTGTTTTCACCCGTTCCTTAGGACCTATTAGGCAATAAGTTAATCCCTTCTCTGAGCATTTTAGTTGTTTTGCTTTAGTTTTCATTAGCTCTTTGCCATTTTGAGGAGTTAGAATCGAAGCCATCTAAGCAGTGTTCCCGTCTTAGGAAACCATAAGAAAAGATGTGCTAGTTAAAAGTTAAAAACACACTTGCTGCCATCCTGTTTCCTCGTACTAACTATATTCGTCTATATAGTATTGTTGTAATGTTATTATTGATGAATTCCTTAAAATGCAGGGATAATAATTTCGATATGGATCTTGAAGAAGTTATGCTTATGGAAGCGATTTGGCTTTCTGTGCAAGTATGTTAAGATATTGCTGAATGAGACCTCTTGCCAAACGTATTTTCCAATAACGTTAATCTATATAACTTCTTTTTTTCATTCTTTTCTTAAAGAGCTCATCTGTTATGTCTCAAAAAGGTGTATACAGGGATAGGTCAAATTTTCCTGCCACATCACTTAAAATGAATTTTTAAATGGTAGTTTGTAAGCATGCTGATTGTGTGAATTCTTAATAATACGGCTTACCCATACTAGCTACCTGTTTTGCTGTTTACCATCTCCATCCACATAATAGCTGCTTTTCATTAATCATCATATGTCCTATCATTGGTCATCAGTCGGTTCAGTGTCCTTTTGAGTTACATGTAAATTAACCTAGAACTTGCTTATTCACATAAATATGAATTTGTTGCTCATCACTTGATATGTGAACCTGCATGTGTTACCTCAAAAAATTGTGCATGATGATCATTGTCATGTCTGCGGGTAGCCAGGGTTGGTTGTTTCCATCAGTTGATTTGTAGAGTTTTCAAGGAATAAAATACCATTAGATTGATTCGTAGACACTGCTAATTAACTTAGAACTTGCTTGTTCACATAAATCTAAATTTGCTGCTCAATACTTGATATGTGATGAACCTACTTTAAAAGTTATGCATGCCGATCATTGTCATGTCTGCGGGTAGCCAGGGTAGGTGGCTTCCATCAGTAGAATTGTATAGAGTTTTCAAGGAATAAAAAACCATTAGACTTATTGGTAGACACTGCTTGTCGTATAATGGTGGAAAGGACAGTACTAATCATCTTACTAAAATTACCATGAACAGGATCAGGAAGCCTTAGGAAATCCGGGGAGCATAGGTGCCGTGCCACCAACACTTCCTCTAAGATGCTACGATGCGTCTGGGGCCGCTTCAGCAGAAGCAGCTCCACCTGGTGGATTCGCCTGCGCGGTCGCGGCTCTAGCCGAGCAACAACACATGCTTGGAGACCCTTCGAGCGCAGCCACCTGCCAAACATCAAGACACGACATTCTCAGCAGGTCACAAAGGTCCTTCACAGAGGACCTGAGCATAGCCGGGAGCAGTTCCTCGGCCACCAGGGTCGAGGAACCATCAACCGGCAGAACGCCGCAGGCAAGAGACGGCGCGGATTACTCCAACAACGACGGGTGGTCGGGGGCGGCCGAGGCCAGCACCAGCTGCGCCGGCTCCGACATCACGGTAGAGGCCGGGGCTGCCAGTTTGGCGGCTGCTGCTTCGGATGTGTCGAGCATCGGTTCGGGCAATGTCCCTGATAGCTTTGAGGAGCAGATGATGCTGGCCATGGCGCTCTCGCTGGTCGACGCCCGGGGGGTCGGAGGCTCTCCTCCAGGGCTAGCTTGGCGGTAGCCGCTTTGCCCCCTCCTATTTATTCGCTTCGGCCGGCTGGTGTTGTTCTTCCTAGGTTTCCTCTTGTGTGACATAAAAAAGCATAGGATTTTAGGATGGGGGCGGGTAAACGAAGATTGGCTGTTGGATGGTGTGAAATTGTGAATAGGGACTGGTGGGATAAATCTGCATATTTTTGCAGGTAGTGCTTGGCCATTTCTGTTCTTTTCTTTTTGTTTCTTGTTAAATGTAGAAACTAGGTTGTGTCAGCCTGTGAGGCAGACCTTGTGCCTGCCTGCATAGCTAGATCGTGTGTGCCGTTGACGATGCAGAAATTGTGTAAATGGAGAAAGTGTCTCTCTTCTCACGCTGTGGGTGATCTAAATTACTGTCTGGAGGATAAATTACTCGTGGAGGCCACACGTTACGTCAGTGCTTATTACTACATTTTTGAGGCTGTCAGTGCTTGTTACTGTATCATTCCTGCCATGTGCTGAGCTGAAACCGGAGGTGCAGGCTCCGTGCCATGGCGGAATCCTCATGGCTGGCGCCGCCCGTGTCAGAGCCCATGGAAACTGAGGCGGCCTGTACTACTAGGATGCGGACGGGCTCAGTCAGGCCCGCGCCGTGCAGTTTGGCAGACCAACTGTTCAGCATGGAACGCACACATGACAAGTTCACAACCGATCAGCAGCTGCATTTCTGTCTGCACTGCAACACCAGATCACTGGCATTTGTACCTCGCTCGGGAGAGGACAGCCAGAGCACGCACGTACACGCTGCTGGTGTGTATGCTTTGGGCCAGGCCGGACCTTGCAGTCTGGATTTCTATTCTAGCCCAATCTGCTAGGAGCCACTCCGCATATGAAGGGCGCTGCATAAATTATTTGGGGAGATGCAGATCAATGGAACTTGCTAGCTATATGTGTCAATCATCGGTATGCGTAACCACTATGCGTCTCCCGTTCGAAATGGTTACATCTATAAATATGCATGCATTTGCATATTTATAATCGTGATTCTTTCGAATTGTCCAACGTTATCCATGGACAGCCCGAGTATGTGTAGATTGGGTTCTTTTTCCATATGCTCTGCTCCGGATCCGATGCAGAATTTCGTCAGTGCCTCCCTGTTGTTCTCTGGGTACACATCCTCTCTGCTTATTGCCGAGACATGTATCAAGAGAACAGGCGGGAGGTGCTGCCAAAATTTTGCGTCGGATCCAGAGTAGAGCATGGGAAAATGAACTCAATCTACACATACTCGAGTGGGATTAAGACCTATCTTTACCTATTAGCGTGTAGGTTGCATGGACGTAATAAAACTGACAAACTCCATTAACTGATGGATATGGTTTGCTTAATTATGTATATATTTCTTGTGTGCCCAGTAGGAAGTCAATATGAGTGATCGTGCATGGATGTACACCGGTACACTAGTCAGAAAGTTTGGACCGAGGAATTGTTAACAAAAACCAAGGGGTTTGTTAGAGCCGCATTTGCAAATGGCAAGGAATTAAGCTAGTGCCCCTGTGCCTGTTGCGACAACTATAAAAAGAGGGACAAGCTTGAAATGAGTAAAGACCTACAGAAATTTGGTTTTACGCCTGGTTACACGGTCTGGACATTACATGGTGAGTCTGCCTAACATGCCAGAGCCGAGGTGGTTCGTCGTCGCACCGACGAGCATGGTACCAGGACCGCAGACATGGTGCAAGACTTTGACGATGCTTGTGACTCGGACGAGGAGATGGAGGAATCTGCAAAGGCCTTCACTGAAATGTTGGAGTCCTCAAAACATCCTCTCCATGAGCACACTGAGCTTTGTCAGCTGGATGCCATCTCATAAATAATGGCTTTGAAGGCTCAATTCAACTTGGGCAGAGAATGCTACGATGCGATGATGACAATATTCGGAAGATTTCTACCCAAAGGCCATGTGCTACCTCCATACCTATACCAGTCAGACAAAATCCTTCGTGCTCTTAAGATGCCCTATGAGAAGATACATGCCTGTGAGAAAGGATGTGTCTTATTTAGGCTTCAGTATGAGGACTTGAACTATTTATATTTCCTTATGTCATGATAAATGTCTGTTATTCATGCTAGAATTGTATTAACCGAAAACTTAGTACATGTTTGAATACATAGACAAACAAAGTGTCACTAGTTTGCCTCTACTTGACTAGCTCGTTGAATCAA
Organism: Triticum dicoccoides; assembly: GCF_002162155.2. Lineage (NCBI taxonomy): Eukaryota > Viridiplantae > Streptophyta > Magnoliopsida > Poales > Poaceae > Triticum > Triticum dicoccoides. Next base: position 71,910,542 of record NC_041392.1, read on the forward strand.
TGATGGTTATGTTTCCTGACCATAGACATGAGTTGTCATTTGATTAACGGGATCACATCATTAGAGAATGATGTGATTGACTTGACCCATCCGTTAGCTTAGCACGATGATCTTTTAGTTTGTTGCTGTTGTTTTCTCCATAACTATACATGTTCCTATGACTATGAGATCATGCAACTCCCGAATACCGGAGGAACACTTTGTGTGCTACCAAACATCACAACGTAACTGGGTGATTATAAAGGTGTTGTACAAGTGTCTCCGATGGTATTTGTTGAGTTGGCATGGATCAAGATTGGGATTTGTCACTTTGATTGTCGGAGATGTATCTCTGGGCCCTCTCGGTAATGTACATCACTATAAGCCTTGCAAGCAATGTAGCTAACGAGTTAGTTACGGGATGTAGCATTACGGGACGAGTAAAGAGACTTGCTGGTAACGAGATTGAACTAGGTATTGAGATACCGATGGTCGAATATCGGGCAAGTAACATACCGATGACAAAGGGAACAACGTATACCGTTATGCAGTTTGACTGATAAAGATCTTCGTAGAATATGTAGGAACCAATATGAGCATCCAGGTTTCGCTATTGGTTATTGACCGGAGACATGTCTCGGTCATGTCTACATAGTTATCGAACCCGTAGGGTCCGCACGCTTAACGTTCGGTGACGATTGGTATTACGTGTTTATGTGTTTTGATGTACCGAAGGTAGTTCGGAGTCCCGGATTTGATCACGAACATAACGAGGAGTCTAGAAATGGTCGAGACGTAAAGATCGATATATTGGAAGCTTATCTTTGGACATCGGAATGGTTCCGGATGAAAACGGGAGTATACCGGAGCGCATGGAGGTTACCGGAACCCCCCGGGGGGGGTATATGGGCCTTATTGGGGGAAAGAGCAAAGGAGGGGGCGCGCCCCCCCAAGCCCAATCTGAATTGGGAGCCCCCCCCTTCCTTCCTCCTCCCTCCTCCTTCCTTCTCTCCTAAATCCAACAAGGCAAGAGGGGAATCCTACTCCCGGTGGGAGTAGGACTCCCCTTGGGGCGCGCCTAGGAGGCCGGCCCCCTCCCCTTCCTCCACTCCTTTATATACGGGGGAGGGGGCACCCCATAGACACACAATTGATCATTGATCTTCTAGCCGTGTGCGGTGCCCCCCTTCACCATAGTCCACCTCGGTAATATAGTAGCGGTGCTTAGGCAAAATCATGTTCCCGTAGAAACATCATCACCGTCATCACGTCTCCGTGCTGACGAAATTCTCTCTCGAAGCTCTACTAGATCGTGAGTTCGGGACGTCACCGAGCCGAACGTGTGCAGATCGCGAAGGTGCTGTACCTTCGGTGCTAGATCGGTCGATCGTGAAGACGTACAACTACGTCAACCGCGTTGTCATAACGCTTCCGCTTACGGTCTACGAGGGTATGTAGACGGTACTCTCCCCTCTCATTGCTATGCATCACCATGATCTTGCGTGTGCGTAGGAAATTTTTTAAAATTACTGCGTTCCCCAACAGTACTTGACATTGGTTTTTCCCAGGACCAAAATGCTCTCTCTCTCTCCTTCTTAATTGTTGTGTCATGCCATTTTTTCGCTTATGTGGCATGATTAGCACGTGTACATCACGAAGCACTGGTAAGCTATAACCCCTCCCTCTATCTTATTAATTATTACTCCCTTCGTTTCATAATATAAGAGTGTTTTGGACACCAACGCAAAGAAGTGAGCGTAACACATCAGCAAAACATCTATGAAACCGTGCTAAGAAATATGCATACAAAATTCCCTCGATGAAGTGAGCCTTTCCATTAGCGCTTACAAAATTCCCTAATAATCTCACCGTATACAGACCTACCAAAATCAGCTTCTGGTAAAATTACAGTGGAATCCCACACTCAAGTTTGACGGGGGGACATTTACATTTTCTCGATACATGACCACACGCATTGGGTTCCATTCTATTATTATCTGGCGATAATGAACAATATCATCAAAGCTGGTCAGGGACCAAAAATTTAATCAAGAGTGTCCAGGAGCAAGCAACGCGTTTTATTCGGTTGTGCGGCCGACAAATGAATCATCTGTACCCAACCTTTCCCTCTCTCTCAGGTACTATATCATTTCATTTCATACCCTGACAGAAGCACTAGTATATCATTTGAATTTCGCGTTCTATATTGCCACTCACGCCCACATGATTCGCAATCGCAATGGAGGTACATCCAATATGATTAATCAAACCATTATATAAAGCCATCATACATTTTGTAAATAAATCTCAAGCTGCTGCTACGCGCGTCGTCATGCTGGCCTGTCGCACTCGCTCCATTTCTTATGAATATTCTCTTGCAAGTAGTATCTGTACATATCTTTCCAGTTCATGTATGTAACGGTCGACTTGTCGCCATGATTAATCTGAGGTAGCAACAGCTAGCTAATCTGAATAAATATCCAGTGCATGCTGTGTGGATCCATTGATCCTGTAGCATCTTACAAAGATGATTGGTTGTAACGTCGTTTATTAAGACGAACGGCAATCGGTTATACCAATCAAATTATTGTCTGCAACTCAAAAATATATTTCAAAATAGTGTGTGTGTGTGTGTGTGTAATGTATGCATACTAATTATCATAGTTATATGCTAATCAAGCAATGGTTGCTCATGCAATTATCAATTAGTTCCAAGCCTCTCAACCGACGGCTCACGCCGACGTGCAAGCACGCAAATCCGGAGCAGGTCCGGCAGCAAAGATCTCGACGGCGATTAGCCGTCTGTCCGATCATAATCCAGGTCATCGTCGAACAGTTTTATAATATGACCCGGCCGCGGTTTCGATACTGTCCGAGCCCCAGTTGTTGCAGACGCCACGAAAGCGGGTGACATGGCCTTCAACATGGCAAAGTAGAGGGTGGGCTGTTCCTGTTATCCACCTCACGATGTGGATCGGTTGGACAAAAACCCAGCGGAAAAGTGCAATGCAATGCATGCATAGTTGAATTCTATCAGTGCGCAACTAGATCAAATATATGCATCGACAATTTCGTGAGGAAATAGCGTATTACAGTATCATTGTGCGTCTACTTGACGTTGTTGGAAAAGCAAAACACATCGGATTAATGATGTTTAGGTGCTCTTGATTGGACCCGTCAGTCTCCCCGACTGATCCTGATCGGCACCTTGATCATTGGATGCGTTGCATTCAGGTGAGTACGCGCGTACACATCTATCAAGACGATCTCACACTACCTTGCATTGCACTACACACATGTATATGACATATGAATCGAAACGTAGCAATCATCACCCATAACAATCATTGTACACGCGGCGATCCCGACGGCCTGTCTCCACGATGGCAAGCAGCCACCAGCAGCAAATCATGCAGCCAAGTTAGCTAGGATAGGCGCAAATTGGCTTGGATATTTATTTGGTCGTTACCTGTAACTTGGGTTGCATTTGAGTTTAATTTAATTTCTCCATAGAACATACAGAAAGTGTACGTACCATATACTTGTTAATTAGGTTTTTTCAGAATATAATACTTGTTACTTTTTTGCGTAAAATAATACTCCACTTGTTAGTTGATTGCCACTTGTTTTAATTTCTTGAGCAAATATTTTTGAGTAAATTTCGCTTCCCCATAGTGTTAACCTTGTGACAATGTTTACCCAGTTACAAAAAATCTGCACACTATCACTTGGTGTGACCTTGTGACGGCTTCTACCAATTTTATCAAAGAAATTCTCCAAACCAAGAAAGTGGAGCCATGCTAAAAATTGACACATTCGTTACTGAATTTGATTAAATCTGACATGAATTAGTGTATACATACCCTTATTCATCCAAGCTATCTAATTAATCCAGTTTTCATTTTAAGGAATAAAGTGACATTGAGTAAAAAACCTCCACATTGTCACAAATAAGGGGTAAAATATGGCAAACATTTTGTAGTTGAATAAAATATTGTTACAATGTTCTCTCGCACAGCCTTACCCCTCTTAATCTCCGTCCGCGAGCCCGTGGATTTGCCTCCCCTCTGCTAGCCGCTTCGGCGGCCGGTAGCGGGGAAGGGAATTCTAGTGCCTCGCTCCAGTTAGTAGATAGGTTAGGGTTTTAGTCTTGGGGCAGTGCTTGGGCAGATTGAGATGTTTCATCTTCGGGTAAATCTTTCGGGCTCTGATCCTCCTTGAGTTGTCCATCGGGACGGATTGGACGGAGCTCTGGCGTAGATTCCTTCTAACTTCTCGGGGCGGCGAGGTTAGGGTTTCTCGTTGTGCGTACGTCATGATGAGATTTGGTTTCAGGTTCTTCAAATATTGATTCAAAGGTTCAAAAGTGACGATTGTGGCTGTGGGGCGTTGGCCTTAGGGGCACGCGCATAGAGACTTCCCAGCTGTCATCAACAAAGGTCAGACCGACTTCGATATGAGAGGGGAGATAGTGGCGCTTCGGTGGCTCGTTTGGGGCGGCAATAGTGGTTGTTTGTTATCTATGGACCTTGATGTAATTTCTATTATGTTTGAAGTGATTTGTATTTCCGACGAACCTTTTCCTAACACAGTACAATCACAATTGATCACATACACACACCCCATGAACGCACATAGGCACACCCTATGTCTATGAGCACATCTGAAATACTGAGTCGGCACAACATTTTAAGATTGACGAAGTCACTATATGCGCCACTCGAACCATATGAGTTACGTTCAGCTCGCACGAACCTTTATAATAGATATGGACCCTTTTTGCAAAAAGAAAAATTGCCACAATCGTTTTAAGTAGCAGGTAAAAAAGTGGAAATTCTGCATGGACAAATATTGTGAAAAGGAGACTAGCGAGGCCACAAAGATCGATCTACAACGAAAGGGAGGAAACGGAGACACTTATTGCTTACTCGTCCAAAGCATGCAGTACGATATGGAGCAATCAATCGCTCGAAATAATTCGATCGCCTTCTCTCTAGCTTTAAGTAATAACAATCAGTACACAAAAAAGCGCCAAAACCGTGCATAGACCGGGTGCTTTGCACTGCACGCTGTCCTGTCAACGTATGCTACATTGCCATTTTTCTCTCACTTCGCTTTTATCAAGCTTTAAGCCCCAGCGCTTCGACACCAATTTCATGAAGGACAATCTTGTCTAGTCTAGTAACCAACGCGAGGTCCGATGGAGACACACCTTCGCACGTCCCCCGATGACGCTATTCACACCATCGAGACGAGGATATGATGTCGGCGACATTATTTGTACGGAGGGACATTGCCACCCCCACACTAACCAAGACGTTGAACCTCACAAAAACAAGAACGAGGTCCCTCCCGCCAGCGGGGGGTCGAGATGCTTCGCACCTCCACGACCCAAAGGCCACTGGAGGCGGGGCGGATTGGCGGCGACGCCGACGAGAGGAGGAAGGAGATTTCTTACACTCTAGTTTAATTTTGTGTATGTAAAAGTGATGATTTTGTGTATGTAGAAGTTTAGTTGGATTTTCTGTCCCGAGCTCAAATCACCGGATGAAAAGTAAAATCCAATAAAATAGTAAACCAAAACTTTGTCGATGGACATCAATATATATTCAAACATCATGCAAAGTTCCACCTAGAAAAGACATCCGTGGAGGCCTGTAAAAAATGCCATCATAATTTTGTACAACCTTTTTCACATTTCTTTGTCACGATGTCACTATTCACATCCCCACAGGACATATTTTGTATATACTCTTGCTGTTGTCGTGTCATTTCTTCGAAAACCACTAAAACAATGCCGGGTTCACAAAAAGGAGAATAAAAAGCCCAGCAAAATCAGATATCGTTATGTCTTGGGAGGCGCACTTTGCATACAAAATAGGCATTGCTAGATACTCCCTCGGTAAAGAAGAACCTAAACGCTCTTGTATTTTCTTTATAGAGGGAGTACAAAAAAATTGCCCATGGTCTCTTGAAAATCATGTTTCTTTTCCCCAAAGGAAATCATGATTTTTATAGTGCAAGTTTGAAACTGATGGAGTAAAATATGTGTATACCGGAGGGTGGCATGGCAAACGTGCGACCAACCACGCATCCGGGCGGGGGCGGGGTGAGTGAGTGGCACGCGCGGTGAGACCAGACCAGACGGTCCGCCCCTTCCGGATCGGCTCCCCGGTCGCTTTTGGAGCCAGCCAACTAGGCAAGCCAAGCCACGCCACCACGCACGGTAGGAGAGACAGAGGGAGAGCAACGCCAACGTACCAACCGTTGGGAGGGATCCAACGTGCGCAGCTCTCCTCATCTTATCCACCCTACTTCGGTACTTCCTCCTGCCAAACACTAGCATAGGATTCTACTACAACTATAGAGAGAAAAAAGAATCACATAGCTTGTGGTAACCTATGAAAAAGGGCAGTCTTGTGTGTGGGAGATACATCCAAACACTCCGAGCTGGATTATCCACCTTGGATCCGTTAATTCCCTTCTTTATCTCCGCATACACAACTTTGACCGTTGGCTTGCAAAACGATCTTATATTCTAAAATGAAGAGAGTACTTTTTACTACATGTATATAGCAGCGAGGATCGATTAAATAAAATTTCTAAATTACGATTTACACGAATATAACGACAATGCAAATCTCATCCCCGCTCTCGCAATTTAGGGCGGTGGGGGGAGATCTTCTCCCTCGGTCAGAGTTTCTAGGGCGTGCGCAGGTTCTAGCCCTCAATCCGGGAGACAATATGCGCGCTATTTAGTTCCATTAATAAGTAACATAAAGTGAGGACATAAGACCCGCACTCACCCTACCGAGCCTGGAAAGAGGGAGTATGTACATCGAGAGCCGAGTACCCTGCAGAGCCGTGAAGTGCAAAATCGTATTCCCTCCGTCCCATAATATAAATTGAGGATTCTTCAACATGGTACGCGCGCCGGCGGGACAACAGATATATATAACCGTAGAAGATCCGTGGCTGGCCTCCTCTGGTGAAGTGGATCCCCTGCCTTGCAAGTCAATTGGAAAGTTACCGCTTGTCCCCCACTCTCATTGACAGCAAGATCACTAGATCAGGACAAGAAAAATATTTAAAACTAGTAGTACTCCACCGCAATAAAGGCATTTTACAAAAAAAAGGCAGCCCCAGTGCATGCAGCTCCCGCTTGCGCAGGGTCTGGTGAAGGGTCCGATCACTTTGGGTCTATTGTAGGCAGCCTTTCCCTGAAAAAGAGAAGCGAGTCAGCAGAGCCATCAAAGGGCCGGGGCGTGCGCGTGGGCGTCGCGACGACGGTGGAGGTGCTTGGGTGGAGCACACTGGCAGCCAGCCTCCCTCCTTTCGATCTCAACTTACACCCTCCTCAACGCCAACTCCAAGGCAAGGCAAGGCAGGCGCAGAGAAGGAGAAGAGAACCCTGCACCTTTCCACCTTCCCTCCCCCCTCCCCTCCGTCTCCCCCACGCGACCGCACGAGGTGCAGGACGGGATCCGTCCGTTGCTTCCCACGGCCGCCTCCGTTCCGTGGACTCCACCGCGCCCGCCGTCCGTCCGTCCGTCCCTGAAAGCAACGCCTGATCGGATTCACGAGGGGGTCGACTGCCGCTGCTCCGCGACGGCCACCACCGCCACCTGCCGCAGGTACCACCGCGACTACTTAGCTCCTGCTCCGCTCCCCGCTCCTCTCTTCTTTCCCCTGCCTCTCGGGCTGTTTGTTTGGTGGTCTCCGCCCCGTCCTACACGCCGTGCGTGAGTGCGTGCGAATGGGGGAGCGGCGGGCTGGGCGAGCCATGCGTCCGATTTGATGCGATTTGGTTCTGGAGAGCTTGGTCGGGTGCGAGGAGGAAGAAAGCCCCGATCTTTCGTCCAGGGCCCGAGAGATTTCCGTTGGGTGGGTGGGTTCTTCTCGGGTTCTGCTCTGATTTGCTGCCCCTGTCAATTGTTTTATTCGATTCGAGTTGACCCGCCATCCTCGTTCAATTTCTGCATAGTACTACTACCACTGCAGTTTTTTCTTGAGATTTTGGAGAATTAAAAGGCTTCTCTTTCTCCGTTTCTCATGCTCCCGCTGCTGCCGTTGCATGCTCCTAGTAGCAGCAATTCAGAAACCCTGCGTGCGATTTCCTGTTTACTGTCTAGATAGCTGACATGAGTCTCAGAGAGATTCAGTTCAGGACACTGAACTTGTTCATCGGCTGCACTAGCACTAGCAGTTTCCATCCAAGCCATGTTTGTCTTCCTACAATAGAATAAGTGAATACCCATTCAAGCCCATGTTGCACCATCTTGGAGATGCTGTGACTTTTTTGTCTCACCCCAAATAAATCCTGCAGATATAATTTACTCTCCTTTCCCTTTCATGTGATCCAGGCAAGGGAATTTTCAAAGGAGAAATCTGAAGAGCACACAAACTTCGTCTCCTGAGCTGAACTCCTGGTCGACGAAGCAGAAGCCATGGGGTCAGGGGACTGGTTCAAGACCATCATCAGCAAGAAGAAGTCGAAACGGGGCAAGTCAAAGCACGCAAAGGTACCCCCTCCATGCCTCCACCCACATCAACATGCCCCCTTTCTTTTCTTTACCACTCTCCAGAATCCAAGAAAAATATTATTACCATCAATCTTTAAATTTCCCTTTACCCCAACCTTCCACACCACACCCTGACTCACCCTGGCCCCCTTGCATGCCTTCGAAGCAACCTGAGATGAAAGAAAAAGATGCCATCGGTTTCATTCCACATCATATTCCATCATTATTCGGCAGCGAGGGCCAGGGCAGACAAACTGCACCGCTTTGTGCTGCTACAACTTGGTGACTTGTCGCTGTGGCAATCATAATGGAGGAAAGTAAGAAAGCCTTGGTTTGTTTTGCCGGTGGCAATAGTGGGAAAGGTGTCGTCGATGCTGACTCGTAGCACAGTTTCTCTGTCGAGTTGGGTGCTGGCTTGGATTTTGGGATGGGAACCATGCCTGCTTGCCTGCGTGCCTTGCAGAGTTTTGGTGAGCTACTGCTATCTGCATCTGACCTTGCCCACTGGCTTCAGGACGTCTGAAATCGTCAGCATAGGTGTTGGATACTGTGATACTAGATGAGTTATGTCATCTATGTTGATATTTTGTGTGATATGGTTGGGGAAAACTGAAAGCCATGACCATTCTTTGCTATGCAATTAATCAACAACATTTTGGGTCAGATTAAGTTTCTGAATTTTCAGAAACTTGTGTTCCTTAGAAAAGAAGTACCCCGCGAGTTACGGTGTGGATGTACAAATGTCACTTTTGGACGTTGTTCATTGGACTGGTCTGTGAGAGTAACTTGACTGCTGAAATGGGTCCAGAGAAAAAAGACTGTTGACTGTTGAATTGGTCCTTCGTAGCTTCTTTTTTTTCTGCCACGTCGATTTCGATATGCCGATTGACCTAACATCCCTTGACCCATTCCTTGTGATACAAAATAGGTGGTCTAAATTAGAATGAACTCTGGTACAAATTGGCTGTTCTAGTAAACGCTACTGACTACATTCCATTCTGGTCAACATTTACAATGAAACTTTTGTTGCTATTGTATATGTCATACCAGCTACAGTCGTGTTATTGGTTTTCACCTGGACATCTGAACATCCTCGATGAATTAAGCCATAAACATTTACAAAAGATTAAATTGTGCATTCATCCTGACATGCTTCCTTTTACATAGAAGGTTGCTGCGCAACGCAATGGAGCCAACCTGCCGCAGCAAAAGCCCAGCAACGCTCCTTCTTCCAGCAGCGACCCTGAAGACAACGCAGCACTGGAAGACTGGGCAGCTACCCGGATTCAGAACGCGTTTCGGCGCCACAAGGTAATATCGACAATCTACAGCAAAAACTTCATTTCTACTGTTTGATTGAGCGAATAGGTAACATATTGCATTTTCCCTACATAATCACCACTTAAATGCAGGCAAGGAGGACGCTCCGTTGCCTGAGGGGAGTTAAAAGACTGCGCATTGTTGGCCAGAGCAATCCAGTTACCAAGCAGACCAGTGCCACACTGAGCTACATACAGTCTTGGAACAAGTTACAGGCTGAGCTAAGAAACCGGCGTGCTTTCATGGTCACCGAAGGGCGCAACAGGAAGAAGAAGCAAGAGAATCAGGTCAAACTTGACGCGAAACTCCAGAATCTGCAGGTAATTCTCTTTCTTGCGCCAACTCTGTTTCTTCATCAGAAAGTTGCCCATTGGTTAACTTTACTAGGGACAAGAGTATGAGTTCCTTGACATTTTATCTTGCTCATCGGCATGTTTTTATCAGGTTGCGTGGAATGGAGGCTCGAATACCATGGATGAAATAGTTGCCAGGATACATCTAAGGGAAGAAGCAGCAGTAAAGCGTGAGCGAGCCATGGCATATGCGTTTAACCATCAGGTTCATACTGGCTACTAATTCTCACACCGCAGCACATTATTTTGCAACAGTTCATGCCTAAAGATTGTAACAACTTCCCTTTTGCAGTGGAGGGCAAAGTCTGCCACAAGCCAAGGAAATTTCAACTATGGGGTCGGGAACGGTGGCTGGGGCTGGAGCTGGATGGACCGCTGGATCGCTGCACGGCCATGGGAGCCCCGATCCATGGTCACTTCTGAAAACCCGAAGAAGGGACAATCAAAGAAAGACAACACCAGCACAAACCAGTCAGCTCTGAAATTACAAGGTGCAATCAGTCTAAGCAACAATACCAGTGACCGGAAAGTTCCCAAGAAGAAGTCATCTCCCTCTCCTGATAAGAAGAAACCGGTAGCGAAAACGGAGCAGAAACCAGTAGCGAAAACAGAGCAGAAACCAAAGGCGGCAGGCCCTCCCAAGGCGAAGTCGAAGGACATGAAGAGGAACCAAGAGAAGCAGCAACAACCCGCGGTTCCTGCGATCACTGCTTGAAACCCGCGGCGAAAAGGTTACCGGAGACGTTGTATGATACATCCTGTGAAGTTTCTCTTTTCTTTTACACTCTTATGTGGTTTGTCTCTTACATTGCTGTTTTATCGGAACAAGAAGTGACCAATGTAGAATGTGTTTGGTTTGCGCGATTGCACACATACCTAATGAGAGTGGTTTTTGGTTAGGACTAGGATCTCTACTGTGCGCATTGTATGCGGGTGTGTAATATGATGCCATCTCTGTCTGCTGGGCTGAAATGGTTCTGTTGGAACAAAAGTTCAAGTTCCATCTCTGTTCATGACAAAATTTTAACTTCTTGGTTGTAAGTGTGTAACATATTGTTGCAGGTGATCGACCATATATCAGACAAAGGACTGAAGGTGCCGGGGACATGATTTTTCTGATAAACCTTTGCTAAGCAACACAAGTCTTCAAATTCAAAGTGCATCTACTTCCACATTCTCATATAGTCTGACTAAACCAGCTTGTGTATACCTAGAGCATTTGGAATTTTCTCTTCTTTCCATGTTTTGCACAGTTTCCAGAGCGCGCCGGTGAGGCACCGACCCCAGGGAAGAACCACCGCCCAGCTTTGTACTTCCCCGGCGAACCACCGACGGGGCGTTGAAACAGCACCTTCTGCTCCTCCATGGAATACACGCCCCAAATGCTGTTGCTGTAGGAATGCTTGTCGAGCTCGCTCACAAAGTAGATGCAGTTGGCCCTGCACCCCGGCGTCTCGGATGCGCGCACTGCCAACGATGATTGCTCGCTCACGAACAGCGCCCGGTCATCGGCGAGCCTCTCCACTTTCACCCACCGTGTCACCTTGACATCCAGCGTGTACACCTCGAAGCCACCGACGGATTTGGGGCATCCGGGTTCTTGTGGTGCGAGCACCATACCAACGAACATGACCTCCCCTTCTGACACGAGCAGGTGGTTGTTGGTGTCGCGCAGGTAGGTGTACCCAGGGATCGAGGAGTACTGCTTGAGAATGCTCGGCGCACGGAGCCTCTTCAGCCCCCATGGCAGCGGCCCACGCGAAAACATGTTTCAGAGCCTATGCACCCGGGTACTCCTTATCCAACCACTCATTCCTGCATCACCATTCATGCAAATAATTTTCTCTTTTTTGTTTCTCTTATATAGAACATGTATTTGTACTTCAACTTTGCAGCACCACAAAACTTTCTATGTAGAATGTGGGATAAAACTTACAGATTTTTTGGTCCAACATAAAAAAAAAAGGCAACCTGGTGCATGTAGCTCCCGCTTGCGCAGGGTCCAAGGAAGGGTCCGACCACTTTGGGTCTATAGTACGCAGCCTTTCCCTACATTTCTGTAAGAGGCTGTTTCCAGGACTTGAACCCATGACCTCATGGTCACAAGGCAGCAGCTTTACCACTGCGCCAAGGCTCCCCTTCATAAATATACAAAATGAGATTTGTTTGATTAAAAAATCTTATTTTTCATATTTATGTCGGACAAAAAAATCTGAAAGTTTTATCTCACATTCTAGTTACAAAGTTATGTTGTACTGCAAAGTTTGAAGTTCAAGACATGTTTTATATGAGAGGAACAAAAAAGAGAAAATTCCATGTAATAAGGTAGTTGTGTAGCACAGATCTCAAAGTAACATTGGAGTGCTAGGATAGTGAGGCCCGGGTGCATAAGCTCACAAAATCTGCATTCGCGGCCCACGCCGGTCGACAATGTAGGTGAAGCCGTTATAATCCATGGCGTAGAGGGTGCCGCCGGCGTAGTCCGCAAGGCGGATAGCGTCGCAGCCTCTGAACACTTCGGGCTGGAGGAGCTTCTCCTCGAACCACCGCTCCTCCTCGCACCACAGCAGAGAGACACTCCCAAAACACTCTGTAACGAACAACGCGTTGGCGCCAGCAACGACCCTCAGCTGGGGTTCCACCTCAAACCTTCGCCGGGGGCCATACATCTCGATGCTCTGGAGCGTGCCGGTAACGGGGTTGACGAGGACGACGCGGTTGTCCTCCACGAACGAGAAGTCGTCGCAGGGCAAGGCGCCAGACAACTCTATATCGCCCGTCGCGTGGCTGAACGCGGCGGGCAAGCGGGTTGGCATCACCGGCGCCGGCGACTCCTCTTGGTCGATCAGCAAGGAGAAGATGGCGCCGCGGCGACGCTGCTGGGTCGAGCAGGTACTGCTTGTGGGCCCGAGCAGGACCTTGAGCGCCAACAGGTGCGCGGTGGGCCGCGCGAGCCGCTCGGAGACGGTCGCCGCCCAGGACCTGCAGACGTCGGGTTCGTGCTGCAAATTGGGTTGGAAGCGTTGAACCCTTTGTCTCCGGCCGCATGTTTATATATAATGGCTATGCCTTGGAGTACAAGAAGAGATTAAGAAGATCAATCTCAGGTGGTTCGGTACAGGAGGTTAACGAGGAGAGGAAAGAAAGGAGATAGAGATAGATTACAATTTGAATAAAACTATCCTATACATATTCTAACACTCCCCCTCAATCTAAACCTCATGAACTTCGACCAAGGTTGAGATTGTACTTGAACTCATCTAACTTCCTCATAGTGAGAGGCTTTGTGAATCCATCAGCAAGTTGATCTCCAGTAGGAACGAACTGAATTTCGAGGAGCTTTCTAGCTACTCTTTCTCTGATAAAGTGAAATCAACTTCAGTATGCTTTGTGCGTGCATGAAAAATAGGATTAGCTGAAGATAGGTTGCACCAATATTATCACACCACAATCTGGCTGCTTTTGGAGTCTTAATTCCAAGTTCATAAAGCAATGTCTGTATCCATATTACTTCAGCTGTGGCATTTGCCAAAGCTTTGTATTCAGCCTCAGTACTTGATCTAGAGACTGTAGTCTGCTTTCTTGCACTCCATGACACAAGATTGGATCCCAGAAATACAGCAAATCCACCAGTTGACCTTCTATCATCAATACATCCTGCCCAGTCTGCATCAGAGTAGGCAGTAACAAGCATAGAAGAAGACTTGGTAATTTGAAGTCCAAGTCCCTCTGAAAACTTAAGGTACCTCAAAATCCTCTTAATTGCAGTCCAATGAGTAGTGCTAGGAGCATGTAAATACTGACATACCTTGTTGACAGCATAAGAAATGTCAGGGCGTGTAAGTGTCAAATATTGCAATGCACCCACAACACTCCTCTAGTTTGTTGCATCCTCTGACCCAAGTGTCTCTCCACTTTCAATAGAGAGTTTTTCAGAAGTTGAGATAGGTGTACTCACATGTTTACATTTTTCCAAACCTACTCTCCTGAGTATGTCAGCTGTGTATTTTCCCTGTGTCAGAAGTATACCATCTCTTATCTGTTTGACCTCAATACCAAGAAAATAATGAAGATCTCCCAAGTCCTTGAGGGCAAATTCTAACTTAAGATCCTTAAGCAAACAAGTGGTGGCACTTGAACTCGAGCTAGCAACAATAATATCATCAACATAAACCAGCACAAAAATAGTCACATTTCCTTTATTGTAAAAGAACAAGGATGTGTCTACTTTGGATGGTACAAATCCAAGTTGTTGTAGTTGCATGCTCAATCGTGAATACCAAGCTCTTGCCGCCTGTTTTAAACCATATAGAGCTTTATCCAACTTACAAACATAATGTGGTGTACCTTTATTTTCATAACCTGGTGGCTGCCGCATGAACACCTCCTCCTCAAGAACACCATGAAGAAACGCGTTCTGAACATCTAGCTGTCTTAAGCTCCAAACTCTGGAAACATCAATGGACAAGACAAGTCGAATTGTGGCTGATTTAACAACTGGACTAAAAGTATCCTCATAGTCAATCCCAAACCTTTGCTTAAAACCTTTAGCAACTAATCTAGCCTTGTACCTGTCTATGCTTCCATCTGACTTCCTTTTTATCTTGTACACCCATTTACAATCAATAACATTCATTCCACTTTTTGATGGTACTAGGTGCCATGTTTTATTTTTCATAAGTGCATCATACTCACTATCCATGGCCTCTTTCCAATCTTTGTGAGCAAGGGCATCAGCAAGATTAACTGGTTCACCAGTAGTAGTGAGAAAAGCACGTTTTTTATCATACCTAATGGTGCCATCTTTGTATTCCTTTTCCTTGGTAATACCCGATTGTGACCGTGTGTGACACCAAGGAACAATTTGTGCAGCAGAAGAGGCGTCCACAGAAGATCCAGCGTCCTGTACACGTCCAGCAGCCACGGGATCGCGCGCCGCCACGGGATCGCGCGCTGTCTCTTCTGCAGACAGAATCGGCCTCGGGATTGATCCACCAGCAGAAGCGGGCCGCGTGTCGCCTGAGGACTCCACACGGGTGGACGTGCACATCGGGGCCCATGGGCTGGACCCAGCCGCGGTCGCCCGGTCGGGCGGCTGGTCGGCCACCCCCGCGGACCGTGGGCTCGTGGCAAGCGGGGATTCGCCTCCAGCCCCGCCTGCGCTGGTGGGCTCCATGCGGTCACTATCGGCCACCGGATCGTGCGCTGTCTCCGCATGCAGGTGGACAGGATCCTCCTCGGATCGTGCGCCAATGATTGCGCTGGCGCTGGCGCCAGGATTCGCCTGGGATCGCGCGCCAGATCGCCTGCTGCCGCCAGAATCCTCCTCGTGATCAGCAACACCTGTATTGTCTGTTTTTGGACACATAAAATCATGAGCTGCATTTGTACATACATCATTAGGGCTGCAATTTTCCGCGGATTTGTTCACATGGTCAGCTACAGATAATTCACCCCCGTGATCAGATAGTGTGTCAAGATCCGTAAGAAGTGCTATTTCAGCACGGAGAAGAGCGCCTGCGTTGGGATGAAGCTTGGCAAACGGAAAGAGAGTTTCATCACAAATTACATCTCGAGAAATATATATACGTCTGGTGGAAATTTCTAGGCACTTGTATCCCTTGTGTAGATTACTATAGCCTAGAAAAACACATTGAGTGGAACGAAATTCAAGTTTGTGATGATTATACGGACGTAAGTTGGGGTAACAAGCACACCCAAAAGTTTTGAGAGAGTTGTAGTCTGGTTTTTGATGGTAGAGACGTTCCAAAGGAGTGGAGTTGCCAATAACTTTACTTGGAAGACGATTAATGAGATATGTTGCTGTAATAAAAGCTTCATCCCAATATTTTAGAGGCATAGACGCATGAGCAAGTAGAGAGAGTCCAACTTCAACAATGTGGCGGTGTTTGCGCTCGGCAGAACCGTTCTGTTGATGAGCATGAGGACAAGACACACGGTGCTGAATTCCTATGCTAGGGAACAAAGAGTTGAGTTTTTCGTACTCCCCTCCCCAGTCACTTTGGACTGTTAGAATTTTTCTGTTAAAGTGTCTTTCAACCAGTTTCTGAAATTCTTGAAAGACAGAGAAAACCTCAGATTTATATTTGAGTAAATAAATCCAAGTGAACTTGCTATAATCATCAATAAAACTAACATAGTATTTATTTTTTCCAAAGGAATCTCTTGCATGACCCCATACATCACTGAAAATAAGCTCTAAAGGAGCATGATACACACTATTTAACTTGGGATAAGGAAGTTGGTGGCTCTTGGCACACTGACAAGCTTCACAAACTGACTCACTATTTTGACTATGTGCCAAAGAAAGTTTGTCTTTATTGACTACTTGTTTAACTATGATTGATGATGGGTGTCCTAATCTTTGATGCCACCTTTCCAAGGAGGGTTTAGTGGCAGAATAAACTTGACGCCGATTGCGACTGAGTGCTCCGGATGTAATGGGGTAGAGCCCTCCAACGCATCTACCATGATGAAGAAGTTCCCTCGTTGCCCAGTCCTTTATAAAAAAGTAACGAGGGTGAGTTTCAAAGAAGACATTATTGTCAGTGGTTAGACGAGACATGGATGCAAGATTTTTATCAGCTTGTGGGACATCAAGAATGTCTTTAAGAACTAGATCACGTTTAAGGTTGGGGGAATTAATGTAAGCTTGTCCAATGTGACAAATATCCATACCTCCACCACTTGCCGCAGTGTGAATCTGATCGCCACCATGGTATCTCTCACGAAGTGCAAGTTGCTCTAACTCGCTGGTGACATGATCTGTTGCACCCGAGTCCACGTACCAGACGCCGTCTCCTCCTCCTTCTTCACGTATGGCAGCAGCAACATGACGAGCGTCGGGGATGAAGTCTTCATCATACCTGTGCCAACAGTCCATGACCTCATGGCCTGACTTTTTGCACAGCTGACAATGAGGGCGGCGATTTGAGGAGGAGCGGCGGTTGTTGTTGTTGTTGAAGCCGCCACCTCCGGAGTTGTTGCCACCACCAGAACAAGCACCCTCGCCCTGGTAGTTGCCGCGGCCGCGTCCGCCGCCGTTGGAGCTGTGGTTCTGTCCCTGGTGACCGCGCCCACGGTCGCGCCCGGGAGCCGCCGAGTTGACGGAGGACTGCCTGATGTTGGTGCTGTGGAGGAGGGCGAGGCGAGCATCAAAGCTCAAGAGCTGGTTGTACAGCTCCTGAACCGAGACCGGCTCAACCCTAGCAGAAAGAGCGGACACGACTGGATTGTAGTCCAGATCGAGGCCAGCCATGATCTTGGAGACTATCTCTGGATCGGGAAGAGGAACTCCGGTGCATCATGCAACTTCACCTGTAAGGGTTTTAATTTTGCCAAGATGTTCTGCCATGGACATGTTACCTTTCTTCAAGTTTGTGAGCTCGATGCAGGTGTTGATGGCCTGACTCTAGCTCTGGGCGGCGAACATGGCGTTGATGGCGCTCCAGACCTCTGCTGGCGTCTGGAGGGTGGCAACTTGAGCGAGAATCTCACGGGACAAAGATCCCATCAGATATCCCTGGAGTTGCTGCTGCTGCATGTACCAGAGGGTTCGGGCGAAGTTGATGATCTGTTCGTCTTTTCCATCTTTGGTGATGGTGAGGGTGGCCGGTGGTTCCTGGCTCGTCCCATCAAGGTGGCGCTCCATCTGTGCGTCTTGAATTTGCGGGAGCACGACGGCCTTCCATAAGAGGAAGTTTCCCCTTGTTAGCTTCTCCTGTGGGGGCGGTCCGAGAGGAATAGAGCTGCTGCTAGATGATGATGCGAAGGTAGCGGCCGTGGAGGAGGAAAGCACGCTCGTCGTGGAAGATAGAGCTGCGGAGGAGGACATGATCTCAGCCGCGGGAAGGTAGCTAGATGCGATCTTCGATCTAAGAGGAAGATGCTCTGATTACCATGTAAATTGGGGTGGAAGCATTGAACCCTTTGTCTCGGGCCGCATGTTTATATATAATGGCTATGCCTTGGAGTACAAGAAGAGATCAAGAAGATCGATCTCAGGTGGTTCGGTACAGGAGGTTAACGAGGAGAGGAAAGAAAGGAGATAGACATAGATTACAATTTGAATGAAACTATCCTATGTTGGGGAACGTAGTAATTTCAAAAAATTTCCTACGCACACGCAAGATCATGGTGATGCATAGCAACGAGAGGGGAGAGTGTGATCTACGTACCCTTGTAGATCGACAACGGAAGCGTTTGGTTGATGTAGTCGTACGTCTCCACGGCCCGACCGATCAAGCACCTAAACTACGGCACCTCCGAGTTCTAGCACACGTTCAGCTCGATGACGATCCCCGGACTCCGATCCAGCAAAGTGTCGGGGAAGAGTTCCGTTAGCACGACGGCGTGGTGACGATCTTGATGTACTACTGTCGCAGGGCTTCGCCTAAGCACCGCTACAATATTATCAAGGACTATGGTGGCAGGGGGCGCCGCACACGGCTAAGAATATGATCACGTGGATCAACGTGTGTCCCTAGGGGGTGCCTCTGCCTCCGTATATAAAGGCTCAAAGGGGGGGTGCGGCCGGCCAGGAGAGGCGCGCCAGGAGGAGTCCTACTCCCTCTGGGAGTAGGACTTCCCCCCCTTTCCTAGTTGGAATAGGATTCACGGAGGGGGGAGAAGAGGAAGGGGGGCCGGCCCCCTCTCCTTGTCCTATTCGGACCAAGGGAGACAGGTGGTTCGGTACAGGAGGTTAACGAGGACAGGAAAGAAAGGAGATAGACATATATTACAATTTGAATGAAACTATCCTATGTTGGGGAACGTAGTAATTTCAAAAAAATTCCTACGCACACGCAAGATCATGGTGATGCATAGCAACGAGAGGGGAGAGTGTGATCTACGTACCCTTGTAGATCGACAACGGAAGCGTTTGGTTGATGTAGTCGTACGTCTCCACGGCCCGACCGATCAAGCACCGAAACTACGGCACCTCCGAGTTCTAGCACACGTTCAGCTCGATGACGATCCCCGGACTCCGATCCAGCAAAGTGTCGGGGAAGAGTTCCGTCAGCACGACGGCGTGGTGACGATCTTGATGTACTACTGTCGCAGGGCTTCGCCTAAGCACCGCTACAATATTATCGAGGACTATGGTGGCAGGGGGCGCCGCACACAGCTAAGAATATGATCACGTGGATCAACGTGTGTCCCTAGGGGGTGCCTCTGCCTCCTATATAAAGGCTCAAAGGGGGGTGCGGCCGGCCAGGAGAGGCGCGCCAGGAGGAGTCCTACTCCCTCTGGGAGTAGGACTTCCCCCCCCCTTTCCTAGTTGGAATAGGATTCGCGGAGGGGGGAGAAGAAGAAGGGGGGCCGGCCCCCTCTCCTTGTCCTATTCGGAACAAGGGAGGGGAGGGGCGCGCGGCCCATCTCTGGCTACCTCTCCTCTCTTCCACTAAGGCCCACTAAGGCCCATATAGCTCCTGGGGGGGTTCCGGTAACCTCCCGGTACTCCGGTAAAATCCCGATTTCACCCGGAACACTTCCGATATCCAAACATAGGCTTCCAATATATCAATCTTTATGTCTCGACCATTTTGGGACTTCTCGTCATGCCCGTGATCACATTTGGGACTCCGAACAACCTTCGGTACATCAAAACGTATAAACTCATAATATAATTGTCATCGAAACCTTAAGCGTGCGGACCCTACGGGTTCGAGAACAATGTAGACATGACTGAGACACGTCTCCGGTCAATAACCAATAGCGGGACCTGGATGCCCATATTGGCTCCTACATATTCTACGAAGATCTTTATCGGTCAGACCGCATAACAACATACGTTGTTCCCTTTGTCATCGGTATGTTACTTGCCCGAGATTCGATCGTCGGTATCCAATACCTAGTTCAATCTCGTTACCGGCAAGTCTCTTTACTCGTTCCGTAATACATCATCCCGCAACTAACTCATTAGTTGCAATGCTTGCAAGGCTTAAGTGATGTGCATTACCGAGAGGGCCCAGAGATACCTCTCCGACATTCAGAGTGACAAATCCTAATCTCGAAATACGCCAACATAACATGTACCTTTGGAGACACCTGTAGAGCTCCTTTATAATCACCCAGTTACGTTGTGACGTTTGGTAGCACACAAAGTGTTCCTCCGGCAAACGGGAGTTGCATAATCTCATAGTCATAGGAACATGTATAAGTCATGAAGAAAGCAATAGCAACATACTAAACGATCGGGTGCTAAGCTAATGGAATGGGTCATGTCAATCAGATCATTCAACTAATGATGTGATCCCGTTAATCAAATAACAACTCTTTGTCCATGGTTAGGAAACATAACCATCTTTGATTAACGAGCTAGTCAAGTAGAGGCATACTAGTGACATTTTTTTGTCTATGTATTCACACATGTATTATGTTTCCGGTTAATACAATTCTAGCATGAATAATAAACTTTTATCATGATATAAGGAAATAAATAATAACTTTATTATTGCCTCTAGGGCATATTTCCTTCAGTCTCCCACTTGCACTAGAGTCAATAATCTAGATTACACAGTAATGATTCTAACACCCATGGAGCTTTGGTGCTGATCATGTTTTGCTCGTGGAAGAGGCTTAGTCAACGGGTCTGCTACATTCAGCTCCGTATGTATCTTGCAAATCTCTATGTCTCCCACCTGGACTAGATCCCGGATGGAATTGAAGCGTCTCTTGATGTGTTTGGTTCTCTTGTGAAATCTGGATTCCTTTGCCAAGGCAATTGCACCAGTATTGTCACAAAAGATTTTCATTGGACCCGATGCACTAGGTATGACACCTAGATCGGATATGAACTCCTTCATCCAGACTCCTTCGTTTGCTGCTTCCGAAGCAGCTATGTACTCCGCTTCACATGTAGATCCCGCCACGACGCTTTGTTTAGAACTGCACCAACTAACAGCTCCACCGTTTAATGTAAATACGTATCCGGTTTGCGATTTAGAATCGTCCGGATCAGTGTCAAAGCTTGCATCAATGTAACTGTTTACGATGAGCTCTTTGTCACCTCCATATACGAGAAACATATCCTTAGTCCTTTTTAGGTACTTCAGGATGTTCTTTACCGCTGTCCAGTGATCCACTCCAGAATTACTTTGGTACCTCCCTGCTAAACTTATAGCAAGACACACATCAGGTCTGGTACACAACATTGCATACATGATAGAGCCTATGGCTGAAGCATAGGGAACATCTTTCATTTTCTCTCTATCTTCTGCAGTGGTCGGGCATTGAGTCTGACTCAACTTCACACCTTGTAACACAGGCAAGAACCCTTTCTTTGCTTGATCCATTTTGAACTTCTTCAAAATCTTGTCAAGGTATGTGCTTCGTGAAAGTCCAATTAAGCGTCTTGATCTATCTCTATAGATCTTTATGCCTAATATGTAAGCAGCTTCACCGAGGTCTTTCATTGAAAAACTCTTATTCAAGTATCCCTTTATGCTATCCAGTAATTCTATATCATTTCCAATCAGTAATATGTCATCCACATATAATATCAGAAATGCTATAGAGCTCCCACTCACTTTCTTGTAAATATAGGATTCTCCGAAAGTCTGTATAAAACCAAATGCTTTGACCACACTATCAAAGCGTTTATTCCAACTCCGAGAGGCTTGCACCAGTCCATAAATGGATCGCTGGAGCTTGCACACTTTGTTAGCTCCCTTTGGATCGACAAAACCTTCCGGTTGCATCATATACAACTCTTCTTCCAGAAATCCATTCAGGAATGCAGTTTTGACATCCATCTGCCAAATTTCATAATCATAAAATGCGGCAGTTGCTAACATGATTCGGACAGACTTAAGCATCGCTACGGGTGAGAAGGTCTCATCGTAGTCAACTCCTTGAACTTGTCGAAAACCTTTTGCGACAAGTCGAGCTTTGTAGACAGTAATATTACCGTCAGCGTCAGTCTTCTTCTTGAAGATCCATTTATTCTCAATTGCTTGCCAATCATCGGGCAAGTCAACCAAATTCCATACTTTGTTCTCATACATGGATCCCATCTCAGATTTCATGGCTTCAAGCCATTTTGCGGAATCTGGGCTCACCATCGCTTCTTCATAGTTCGTAGGTTCATCATGATCTAATAGCATGATTTCCAGAACAGGATTACCGTACCACTCTGGCGCGGATCTTACTCTGGTTGATCTACGAGGTTCAGTAGTATCTTGTTCTGAAGTTTCATGATCATTATCATTAGCTTCCTCACTAATTGGTGTAGGTGTCGCAGAAACAGGTTTCTGTGATGTACTACTTTCCAATAAGGGAGCAGGTACAGTTACCTCGTCAAGTTCTACTTTCCTCCCACTCACTTCTTTCGAGAGAAACTCCTTCTCTAGAAAGGATCCATTCTTAGCAACGAATGTCTTGCCTTCGGATCTGTGATAGAAGGTGTACCCAACAGTCTCCTTTGGGTATCCTATGAAGACACATTTCTCCGATTTGGGTTCGAGCTTATCAGGTTGAAGCTTTTTTCACATAAGCATCGCAACCCCAAACTTTAAGAAACGACAACTTTGGTTTCTTGCCAAACCATAGTTCATAAGGCGTCGTCTCAACGGATTTTGATGGTGCCCTATTTAACGTGAATGCGGCCGTCTCTAAAGCATAACCCCAAAACGATAGTGGTAAATTAGTAAGAGACATCATAGATCGCACCATATCTAGTAAAGTACGATTACGACGTTCGGACACACCATTACGCTGTGGTGTTCCGGGTGGTGTGAGTTGCGAAACTATTCCGCATTGTTTCAAATGTACACCAAACTCGTAACTCAAATATTCTCCTCCACGATCAGATCATAGAAACTTTATTTTCTTGTTACGATGATTTTCGACTTCACTCTGAAATTCTTTGAACTTTTCAAATGTTTCAGACTTATGTTTCATTAAGTAGATATACCCATATCTACTTAAGTCATCTGTGAAGGTGAGAAAATAACGATATCCGCCACGAGCCTCAATATTCATTGGACCACATACATCTGTATGTATGATTTCTAACAAATCTGTTACTCTCTCCATAGTACCGGAGAACGGTGTTTTAGTCATCTTGCCCATGAGGCACGGTTCGCAAGTACCAAGTGATTCATAATCAAGTGGTTCCAAAAGTCCATCAGTATGGAGTTTCTTCATGCGCTTTATACCGATATGACCTAAACGGCAGTGCCACAAATAAGTTGCACTATCATTATCAACTCTGCATCTTTTGGCTTCAACATTATGAATATGTGTGTTACTACTATCGGGATTCATCAAAAATAGACCACTCTTCAAAGGTGCATGACCATAAAAGATATTACTCATATAAATAGAACAACCATTATTCTCTGATTTAAATGAATAACTGTCTCGCATTAAACAAGATCCAGATATAATGTTCATGCTCAACGCTGGCACCAAATAACAATTATTTAGGTCTAATACTAATCCCGAAGGTAGATGTAGAGGTAGCGTGCCGACCGCGATCACATCGACTTTGGAACCATTTCCTACGCGCATCATCACCTCGTCCTTTGCCAGTGTTCGCTTAATCCATAGTCCCTGTTTTGAGTTGCAAATATTAGCAACAGAACCAATATCAAATACCCAGGTGCTACTGCGAGCTCTAGTAAGGTACACATCAATAACATGTATATCACATATACCTTTGTTCACCTTGCCATCCTTCTTATCCGCCAAATACTTGGGGCAGTTCCGCTTCCAGTGACCAGTCTGCTTGCAGTAGAAGCACTCAGTTTCAGGCTTAGGTCCAGACTTGGGTTTCTTCTCTTGAGTAGCAACTTGCTTGCTGTTCTTCTTGAAGTTCCCCTTCTTCTTCCCTTTTCCCTTTTCTTGAAACTAGTGGTCTTGTTGACCATCAACACTTGATTCTCCTTTTTGATTTCTACCTCTGCAGCTTTCAGCATTGCGAAGAGCTCGGGAATAGCCTTATTCATCCCTTGCATATTATAGTTCATCACGAAGCTCTTGTAGCTTGGTGGCAGTGATTGGAGAATTCTGTCAATGACGCAATCATCTGGAAGATTAACTCCCATCTGAATCAAGTGATTATTATACCCAGACATTTTGAGTATATGCTCACTGACAGAACTGTTCTCCTCCATCTTGCAGCTATAGAACTTATTGGAGACTTCATATCTCTCAATCCGGGCATTTGCTTGAAATATTAACTTCAACTCCTGAAACATTTCATATGCTCCATGATGTTCAAAACATCGTTGAAGTCCCGATTCTAAGCCGTAAAGCATGGCACACTGAACTATCGAGTAGTCATCAGCTTTGCTCTGCCAGATGTTCATAACATCTGGTGTTGCTCCAGCAGCAGGCCTGGCACCCAGCGGTGCTTCCAGGACGTAATTCTTCTGTGCAGCAATGAGGATAATTCTCAAGTTACGGACCCAGTCCGTGTAATTGCTACCATCATCTTTCAACTTTGCTTTCTCAAGGAACGCATTAAAATTCAACGGAACAACAACACGGGCCATCTATCTACAATCAAACATACATAAGCAAGATACTATTAGGTACTAAGTTCATGATAAATTTAAGTTCAATTAATCATATTACTTAAGAGCTCCCACTTAGATAGACATCCCTCTAATCTTCTAAGTGATCACGTGATCCAAATCAACTAAACCATAACCGATCATCACGTGAAATGGAGTAGCTTTCAATGGTGAACATCACTATGTTGATCATATCTACTATATGATTCACGCTCGATCTTTCGATCTCAGTGTTCTGAGGCCATATCTGCATATGCTAGGCTCGTCAAGTTTAACCTGAGTATTCTGCGTGTGCAAAACTGGCTTACACCCGTTGTAGATGGACGTAGAGCTTATCACATCCGATCATCACGTGGTGTCTGGGCACGACGAACTTTGGCAACGGTGCATACTCAGGGAGAACATTTTTATCTTGACAAATTTAGTGAGAGATCATCTTATAATGCTACCGTCAATCAAAGCAAGATAAGATGCATAAAAGATAAACATCACATGCAATCAATATAAGTGATATGATATGGCCATCATCATCTTGTGCCTGTGATCTCCATCTCCGAAGCACCGTCATGATCACCATCGTCACCGGCGCGACACCTTGATCTCCATCGTAGCATCGTTGTCGTCTCGCCAATCTTATGCTTCCACGACTATCGCTACCGCTTAGTGATAAAGTAAAGCATTATAGCGCGATTGCATTGCATACAATAAAGCGACAACCATATGGCTCCTGCCAGTTGCCGATAACTCGGTTACAAAACATGATCATCTCATACAATAAAATTTAGCATCATGTCTTGACCATATCACATCACAACATGCCGTGCAAAAACAAGTTAGACGTCCTCTACTTTGTTGTTGCAAGTTTTACGTGGCTGCTACGGGCTTAAGCAAGAACCAATCTTACCTACGCATCAAAACCACAACGATAGTTTGTCAAGTTGGTGCTGTTTTAACCTTCGCAAGGACCGGGTGTAGCCACACTCGGTTCAACTAAAGTTGGAGAAACTGTCACCCGCAAGCCACCTATGTGCAAAGCACGTCGAGAGAACCGGTCTCGCGTAAGCGTACGCGTAATGTCGGTCCGGGCCGCTTCGTCCAACAATACCGCCGAACCAAAGTATGACATGCTGGTAAGCAGTATGACTTATATCGCCCACAACTCACTTGTGTTCTACTCGTGCATATAACATCAACACATAAAACCTAGGCTCGGATGCCACTGTTGGGAACGTAGTAATTTCAAAAAAATTCCTATGCACACGCAAGATCATGGTGATGCATAGCAACGAGAGGGGAGAGTGTGATCTACGTACCCTTGTAGATCGACAACGGAAGCGTTTGGTTGATGTAGTCGTACGTCTCCACGGCCCGACCGATCAAGCACCGAAACTACGGCACCTCCGAGTTCTAGCACACGTTCAGCTCGATGACGATCCCCGGACTCCGATCCAGCAAAGTGTCGGGGAAGAGTTCCGTCAGCACGACGGCGTGGTGACGATCTTGATGTACTACTGTCGCAGGGCTTCGCCTAAGCACCACTACAATATTATCGAGGACTATGGTGGCAGGGGGCGTCGCACACGGCTAAGAATATGATCACGTGGATCAACGTGTGTCCCTAGGGGGTGCCTCTGCCTCCGTATATAAAGGCTCAAAGGGGGGTGCGGCCGGCCAGGAGAGGCGCGCCAGGAGGAGTCCTTCTCCCTCTGGGAGTAGGACTTCCCCCCCTTTCCTAGTTGGAATAGGATTCGCGGAGGGGGGAGAAGAGGAAGGGGGGCCGGCCCCCTCTCCTTGTCCTATTCGGACCAAGGGAGGGGAGGGGCGCGCGGCCCATCTCTGGCTACCTCTCCTCTCTTCCACTAAGGCCCACTAAGGCCCATATAGCTCCCGGGGGGGTTCCGGTAACCTCCCGGTACTCCGGTAAAATCCCGATTTCACCCGGAACACTTCCGATATCCAAACATAGGCTTCCAATATATCAATCTTTATGTCTTGACCATTTCGAGACTCCTCGTCATGCCCGTGATCACATCTGGGACTCCGAACAACCTTCGGTACATCAAAACATATAAACTCATAATATAACTGTCATCGAAACCTTAAGCGTGCGGACCCTACGGGTTCGAGAACAATGTAGACATGACCGAGACACGTCTCCGGTCAATAACCAATAGCGGGACCTAGATGCCCATATTGGCTCCTACATATTCTACGAAGATCTTTATCGGTCAGACCGCATAACAACATACGTTGTTCCCTTTGTCATCGGTATGTTACTTGCCCGAGATTCGATCGTCGGTATCCAATACCTAGTTCAATCTCGTTACTGGCAAGTCTCTTTACTCGTTCCGTAATACATCATCCCGCAACTAACTCATTAGTTGCAATGCTTGCAAGGCTTAAGTGATGTGCATTACCGAGAGGGCCCAGAGATACCTCTCCGACATTCGGAGTGACAAATCCTAATCTCGAAATACGCCAACCCAACATGTACCTTTGGAGACACCTGTAGAGCTCCTTTATAATCACCCAGTTACGTTGTGACGTTTGGTAGCACACAAAGTGTTCCTCCGGCAAACGAGAGTTGCATAATATCATAGTCATAGGAACATGTATAAGTCATGAAGAAAGCAATAGCAACATACTAAACGATCGGGTGCTACGCTAATGGAATGGGTCATGTCAATCAGATCATTTAACTAATGATGTGATCCCCTTAATTAAATAACAACTCTTTGTCCATGGTTAGGAAACATAACCATCTTTGATTAATGAGCTAGTCAAGTAGAGGCATACTAGTGACACTCTGTTTTGTCCATGTATTCGCACATGTATTATGTTTCCGGTTAATACAATTCTAGCATGAATAAGAAACTTTTATCATGATATAAGGAAATAAATAATAACTTTATTATTGCCTCTAAGGCATATTTCCTTCATCCTATACATATTCTAACACGTGCTGGTCGCCGATCTTGCTGCTTAGGGTTGCTGCGGGTTTGATCGGCTCCATATGGGGGAGACAGAGAGAAACGTAGGGGCGTCGACGCGGCGAGGGGGTGGAGAAGAGACCGGAGGAGAGAGTACATCACATATATGTTTTTTTCATTTTTTCTTCACACTTTTTATTTGGTTTTTGCATGGCTTTTTTCCTATTGTTTATATTTCGAAAAATTGTAAATATGTGTACGAAAAAACACTTTACATTTTTTTGAAATATGTTAATCATGCATTTGCAAGTGTTAAACGTGTATATAAAAATGTTAATCATGTGTACGAAAAATGTTTGTGATTTAACAAGTCTGGCACGTTTAAAAATGTTTACGCAATGTGAAAAATGTTTGAGTACTTTTAAAAATACACCCATGAGTTTAAAAAATGTGTTTGTGACATTTGCAAAAAAAAACAATGTAAAAGCAATGTTTTCGTAATGTGAAAAAAAATTGTTTCGTGCCATTAAAAAATGTACGCAGCATTTTAGAGCAAAAATTCAAGCAATTCAAAAAAACATGCGTCACATTTAAAAAAATGTATATACAATGTATATGAATGTTCCTATAGGTTTAAAAAAATGCTTATTTCCAGTAAAAAAATGTTTGTGTAGTTTATAAAAATTCTTATTGACACTAAAACAATATACAGTATGTATTTGAAAAATATTACCGTCTATCCAAAAAGGTGTTCAAAACACGTATTTAAAAAATGTACATCATCTACTTGAAAATGTTCAAAGTGTAGAAAAACAAAATGTTTCGCATGTACGCTAAGAATGCACATTGTGTACTCACAAAAGGTAGACATGTGCAAAAAAGGAAACCGGTTAATACCAACGAAGAAACAAACAAGAAAAGCAAAGAAAACCGAGGATTATGAAGAAAATAAAAAAAGAAACAAAAAGAACCAAAGTATAAACGTGGATTAATTAGGGGTGGTTAATTAGAGGCGAGCCTCCTAAAAATCAGAGGGGCGATGATTAGTGTTGATTTGGGTGGGGCCGCCTCCCACTTGCCTTGCCTAGCCTTTGTATATGTGTGCGCTGGAAGTCTCGCCTAGCCTTTGCATGTGTGTGCGCTGGAAGTCTCACCCGGTGGGCCTTGATGGAAAGACTTGTCGGCTGATTAGTTGTGCTGGACTAGATCGCCCGTTGTAGCGGCCGATCGCTAGGAAGTCGTTTCGGCAACACTGATAGTACAATCACGTCACGTCATCTTATGTTATTATTTTTAGTATCAGTACAGACACAAGCGCTCATATACACGTGCATACATTCACTCCTATGAACGCACACACGCACACCCTACCTTTATGAGCACCTCCGAGTGACTGAGCCGCCATATCATCTTTAGATTTACGAAGTCACCGTAGGCGCCTCGTCGTCAACGGGAACGTCTCCTCCCATTGACAGCGCATCGTCGGAAATCCTGAAATAAATCCAGGAATAATGCGAGCATCAGGATTTGAACTTTGATGGGTTGAGAATACCACTGTCCATCTCACCAACTCAATCACAGGTATGTTTTAGTACAAGTACTGTTTTGTGCTTCGGACTCGACTTCAGTGACCGTCGGTATATTTATTTTGGATTATTATTTGAGTCAACTTTTTTTAGATGAATTATTTTTGAGTCAAACTTGGTGGGGATGCCGTGATGGCCCGCCAGTCGGCGGCAGCCCACGAGGTGAGACCGGCCTGGCCCGTAAAGTAACACGGGCAACCCAACCCACCACCTACGTCGTCGTCTCCGCCGCCTTGCTCTATCCATCGGTCGGCGATGCAGGCCGCCGTCGCTTTGAGCCAGAGCCAGGCGTCCCTTCTCGTCCGGCGGCTCCCAAGGCCTTACCACTACGCGTACGTATCCGCCACTCGATTCCTCTCGCCTCAATTCCATGGCTCCATCTCTGCCTTTTTGACCCCTGCATCTGCATGTGGTTGGTGGAGGAATTCCGCAGCGGCGGGCCGGACCCGGATGATGGCGTGCTGCTGCTAGCACGACGAGGCGTGTCGCTCCCGCTCCCGCGGCTGCGGCTGCGGCGCGCCTGTTGCTCCGCGAGCCTACCCGTCGGTACCGGCGCCGGCGCCGGCAGTGGTAACAACCCCGGCCCCTTGCTCCACCTCATGTTGGTTTACCATGTTCGTGTTACTTTACCCGTGGCAAGGTAACAAACCCCCCTGGCCGATTGCTTTGGAAGCTAGGCTGGAGAGGGTACCTTTGCAGATTTACCCCCTTCAGGCAAGGGCAAAATTTTCAGATCAGATTATAAATTTTTTGGCAGTGCCAAGATAAGTGGAATCAGTTACTAGGCCAAGGCTAAAATTTGAGATAATATTAAGGAGCACCTGTATATGCTTCAGTTATTAACTGAAAACAAATTCAGTTTTACTGGAATCCCTCCCCCTCGTAGCCTTCTTCTTTCTCCCACCCGCCCTGCCTAACTGCCTTCTGCCCTCCGACGCCTGCCTAACCGCCTAGCGCAGCTGCCACCCCCCGGCCATCGCTGTTAAATAGCAAATGCGATAATAATAATATGGTTTGGTGGTACAAATGTTTCAGTTCATTCGCTAATGCTAGTTATCGGCTTACCGTGGTTAAAAAGAACAATTCCGTGTGTTCATACTTCATAGTTCACGCGCGAAAGAAATTTGCATTTTTTTGAATGATGGAAAATGATGTGGAAATCAGAATCCTGGCCTTCAGGATAGACGGTATATGGGAATACAGGACTGCGTGCAAGTTTGAATAATGGGACCTAATGGGCGGTCCTTCCCTTACAAATGGTGTATGGCTCCCAAATACGGAGATTTCAGTACTAAAACAAGTAGTAGAAGCAATCCGTGCAAGCGGCAGTACCAAGGGTGATTGATGCAATAGGAAGTCACTTCCATGTTTGCCATATTAATTTACAGTACCGCTGAGTCTCGGCTTGGAAGTTGCCATGCTGCTCTTAATTGTTTGCAGTATCTGTTCTTGACCTGCATATCTGGAATCAAATGCCATTAACCAGACGAGTTTTCTTATTTGTAAGCAAGGTTTGGGAGAATCAAATAGTACCTTTTTGCCATTTTGTTTGTGAGATAATTAAAAGTGTCATAGAAACAAGCAGTCCTGTCCGGTGAAATTAATCAACACATATTCCCTGTCTGTATTGGGCATAAACCAGGCATATCTGCTTAATTCGGTCCTTGCTATGTATCCAGAAACTGGTTGCGAAAAGCTATTGCCTAGCTTCGTTGACCTACCAAGATAAACATAGGTCGATTCTAGGTACGAAATCCACTTCTCATATTGTGAGACATTGAGAACAGAGCCGTCACTCTGTTGATAAGCTGTGCAGGTGCATGTTCGAGTTATCGAGTATCGGACTCCACAAGGCGCCCAGGTTGTTTCTTCTATCAAAAAAAGATGCCGCCAATGCCAAGGGCTCCTGGCTGGTCTTGTTTGTTTTTTTTCTAAATATTGTGACTTTGAATATAATTTCCTTTAATTTTTAATCATTCTGCGTTTCAAGAACCACAGATAGTAAAGTGGATTTGTAAATTATTTTTGTCTTCTACTCCCTCCGTCCCATAATATAAGAGCGTTGTGTCAAAAACGCTCTTATATTATGGGACGGAGGGAGTAGATTTGTTTATCATTAAAAGGCTGCGTACTATAGACCCAAAGTGGCCAGACCCTTCCCCGGACCTTGCTCAAGCGGGAGCTACGTGCACCGGGCTGCCCTAGATTTGTTTATCATTATGTGTTATGTATTGCTGAACCAGTGGTTAAAACAAGAAATTAAATGGTCATTTCATTTATTTAGCTGCAGCAGACTCTTGATGAATTATTATTTGCAAATTTTGCAATTGAAGCCTGTCTTTCGCCCAATTGCTAGTGGTAGAGATTGAATTGTCAAAGTATAGCGTAACTTGTCGTGAATGAACCTGGAACTCGTGCCTTTTATCATTTCCTTGGGTGCTGAATACTTTTCTTGCTCACTGCTCTTATGTCACTTCATGATTTTTTTTCTTTGTAGAGCATGTCCCTGTATTCCCAAGACAAAAAACATGGGATCCTTACAAGCTTCTTGGTGTTGACCATGATGCATCTGAAGAAGAGATCAATAGTGCAAGAAACTTCCTCCTTCAACAATACGCTGGGTATGAAGAAAACGAAGAGGCAATTGAAGGTGCCTATGATAAGATAATGATGAAGAGCTACTCACACCGTAAGAAGTCCAAAATCAACCTGAAAAGGAAATTAATTAAGCAAGTGGAAGAATCCCCATCATGGGTTAAGTCACTGCTTGGACACTTTGAGGTGCCATCGATGGATGTTGTGTCAAAAAGATTTGCTCTTTTTGGATTTATTGCTGGGTGGAGCATCGCAACTTCTGCTGAGACTGGACCTACCTTCCAGGTATATATATGCTTTTAATGATTCTCACAACTGATTCAATAATCCTTTTTTCCTAAGCATTGAACCTGTTAGAGATTACTTACAGCCTAAGACTGTTGTTTATTTCTCTTGCGGCTGGGGATTGGAACCATTAGGCAGAAAATATCCTCGGTTTGCTGCGTGGACTGTCTATGCATTTCCTACAGAGTGTAATGGAACCCAGCTCAGCTCCGCCGAGCCAAAAGAAAAGCACAGAACAGCCGGAGGCGAAGAGTAGAGTATAGCCAAGGGGCTTTCGTCGTCCGTAAAGGACCTAATGGAAGACCGTGCTCCGAAGTGTGCACTTCGAGTTTTGTTTTAAGAACACTTGACCTACCTATAAGATAGATTAAGCCTCCTATTATACCAATTATAGGTCTTGCTGGTTCTAACAATCTTTTTAACATTGATGGTTTTCTCTTGCAGCTTGCACTGGCACTCGTGTCATGCATATACTTTCTCAACGACAAGATGAAAAACCTTGCCAGGGCGTCTGCCACAGGGTTAGTTAGCACCTGCATAGCAACATACGAGTACTCCCTTGGTCGTTATCAGTCGCACACGTATAGGGCTTTTAATCCTCCTCCGTACTTGCAGGCTTGGACTCTTTGCGGGTGGCTGGATAGTAGGTTCGCTGGTAGTCCCAGTGATCCCGGCATTTATTTTCCCGCGTACTTGGTGTCTGGAGCTCCTTACTTCGCTGGTCGCTTATGTATTTCTATTCTTGGGTTGCACTCTCGTCAAGTGAAATCTGTGACACTTGAAACCGTTGTTGTTTCTGCGAGATTTTCTGTTGCCGATGTTGCAACTCCCTTTTGACCCGTGGGTATAGAAGATGACCTTTTGACAAGCCGAAACTTGGCCCACTATTGTTCAGATCCCATGAGGTGTTGTTGTTATCTCTAGTCTAAGCGAGCTTATATTGATCAGTATTGTATTGTATTGTATTGTATTGTATTGTAGGCAGTTTCTGCAAGCTGCTGCTAGTTCTAGAGTGCTTGGGCATGCTACCGTTGTAACTATAATAAACAGCTGCAGATGTGCTTATCGCTTGTTTGTGCTTGTGATTTCACGGGCGGGCATCCACCGTGTGTTTGTTGTGAGATTTGTTCACCTGTGTTGCAGTGCAGTTGCATCGAAATGTTTTTACTTTGCTACTAATCACATCCCCGCGGATAACGCGGTGATTTCCATCAGCTGCTGTTTGGAGCCGACGTTTTGGTTTCTCATGTACTATGAATATGTGATGCTTGTCGGATATCTTTGCCGTGCCACAGTAGAGAAAAAAAGTTTCACAACAAAACGTCAAGGAGCCTGCCCAAACTTATGCAGTCCAAAAGCAACAGCGTAAAACACTGGCTGATTCACACTCTGAAGCTCGGCCCTGATATTGTGCTTTAGCAAGCAGTTATGGTTATATAAGCTCACATATTAAGACTTTGAGGTGCACCCCTATGGTTTCTAAAGTTCAAAAAAACAACACTCATACTGACAGATTCAGTTCGACAGCGCGCCTTTCAACAACAAATAAGTAACAACGCAAACAACTTTATGCTTGAAATCACAATCAACCAAAGGCGCGTAGCCTTGAATTTCATTATTTCAGCCCATCGAAACTTGGCTAGATGCTAAGGATAAAAAAGAGACACAAAAAAGAAATAAGCGCCCGCTAGGCTTCTTCTCCTCACAGCCGCACTAGGGTTGCGGCCCACGAGACTATTTGACCGCTTACCATTGACTATTCACCCTTGCCATCCAAGCATTGACCGCTGACGATGAGTGTTGACCATTGAATTTTGCGGAAAAAATTATGAAGTTGAAAAAAACATGGAGTCGAATTTTTTTAAATTTTCTTAAAGTTCAAGAATTTGAAAAATGTTCATGAATCTGAATATATCTTCATGTAAAAAATGTAGAAAAAAATATTCATGAATTTGAAAAGTGTTAATGTCTTTAAAAATTGTTCATGAATTTGGAAAAAGTTCACATATTTGAAAATGGTCACAAAAGTGGAAAAAATTCACTACTTTTTTAAAAGTTCAATATATAAAAAAAATCATAATATTTTTTAAAAAGAAAAGAAACAACAAAAAGAAAAAATGATGAAAGAAAGACCATTTTTCGTGTTCTTTTTCGTCCTCTATGTTTCGCTACCGACACTTGTGGTTTTGTTCAGTCATTGTACTAGTTTTGTCTCATATTTTAGTTTTTTGTTTATTTTATTATTTCTGTTTGGGTTTCTTTGTGTCTTCACTCGCATCTTCGTCGGCTAAGGAGGGCATGTTGCGGTGGCATCATGGCTTATGTTGCAAATGACCGGTTCCAAACCTTCGAGTGCCACATGGGCCAAGCACTCGCCGTGCAAAACTTCGCGCACAACATGATCCATTTGGTAAACCTCTGAGGACAACACAACACGACCCATGGTGCAAACCTCATCAGTTGGATTGGACCAACTGATTGACCGGCCTTGATTTACTGCATTTTTGGGCTGGGCTCGGACTTGTGTTTCCAGCCTGAAAATAGCCCGGCCCGGCCCACAAAGAAAAGAAAAGAAAAGAAGAAAATTCTAACCTAGCCACCCACCCACTCGACCTCCGATTCTGCCGGCGGCGGTCGGTCGCTGGAGGCTGCATCTAGCTTGGGCATAGCGTAGCCGCGGAGGACCTCCAGGCGGCGGGGCACCTTCGTTTCGTCGCTCTCTCCTCTGCATCATTCCATTCCTGGAGGTCCAAGTCGTGCTCTCCTTCCTCGCTCGCCGGTCAAGATCTCCACTTCGCACTCGCGGGCATCCTCGGGAGAGCAAACAAGAAGAAGAAGAAGGTAATCCGCTGTTCCTAGCTAGCTTGTATGCGTTTCTGCTTTTCCAAAATGGCGAATTTACATAGTATCTGTGTCGGTGCATTTTATGACTGGACTGCCGTGTGGGTGTAGTGAAGATCCATAGCTGCTGCTTGCCGTGAGGGATGGCCGGAAGCGGCCTGTGGGTAGTTGGATTGGCCTCCCTTCTTGCACTCCCTGGGATATTCGTCTCCGTCTCCGTCGAGGCCAGCCCGGGAGATGCTGATCCGCACTACAGGTGAGGTGACACACACACACACACACACACACTTCTTGACTCATCTCCTGTTGCAGTTGGTTAAAAATATTAAATCTCCTTTTCTATCTCCAAATTGTCATATCTTAGCCTTGTTTTTAGAACAGAAACACAATTTGTATTCCTGGCCGACAGATGAACAATTAATCAAGTTTCAGCTACCACACTCTACTTTCTAGCGCAAGTAATTAATAAATTGGTACAAAGGTGGATTCAGTTAAATTGGCCGACAGATGAACCTTTAGATTAGATTAGATGCACAAAGATTAAGTGGTGATACATGATTGGTATTCTTGCCATTGCAAATTAGTCCGTCATACTTATTAGATGGACAGAGAGACTGCAGGTCAGACAATTTACTATTAGATTCAGAGGAGCACTAGCTATAGGTTAGATGCAACTCTGGTTAGTGGTTACTATATTACCGCACCTACTTAAGAGCAATTTAAAAGTGTATAAACATATCATACATATGTTGGTAATGGTTGTTACTATATGTTTGATCCTTTCGTGTTACTTCATTGTGAAATACAGTATGTTTTTGTTCTCGTGCTGACTTGACTGAAATTATTTATGTTAAGAATTGCTATAATGGTTGTTGGTCGTTACAATATAATTGATCCTTTCTTGTTACTTCATTGTGACTTGTGACTTGTGACATATGTTTTTGTTTCTTGCCGACTTGACTGAAATATTGGGTTAGCACTTCCCTCCTACTCCAAAAGAAGGCACACACTCTTTTTGGAAGTCAAGTTTGACCATGAATTTAACTAATAAAATATGGGTTATGTGTCACAAAAATTAAACCATTAAATTTGTATCCGAAAAAGACATAGTATGTCTTTTTACACGATTGTTTGATTATGAAAATTATAACAAACTAACTCATTTTTGCAGCAGTTGCTGTGCATCTACTGACCACCTTTAGCTAACTATTGTGACATCGTTGCCTCAGTTATTGTTGGAATTTTTCCTTTTTATCGGTCTTGATTTGTGTGACATATCGTAGAACTATTTGTTAGGAGTTATGCATTGTGTTAGGGGCTGTACTTCATTATGATGTCACATTGTTTAGAAGTTTCTGGTAACTTGCGTCGTGATTGACCTGCAGAACTTGTGTGGGGGAGTGTCAGAATACGGGGATTATTGGAAGCAACATCACCAGTCACTGTCAGTCCCGGGAGAACGACAACATATCTGCTGGAAGTTCTTGGTACACACAGGAGGCTCTTCGCGTGCAGTGGAAGCAACTAAACTGTATGACAGACTGCCGCTACTACTGCATGATGCGAAGAGAAGAGGAACGGCGATTAGGTGGCTTGAGCCCTGTTCAATATCACGGAAAATGGCCCTTCAAACGTGTTTCTGTCTTCCAGGCATGTAACATTTGGCTTGTATGTTGATGAGTAATGAGACTAGTATTTCACCATGATGACTACTACTAATAACTTGTTTGGCATTTATTATCAGGAACCCCTTTCAGCTGCACTGTCTGCTCTCAACCTATTGATGCACTTCACTGGCTGGCTTTCGTTCTTCCTGCTAGTGAAATACAGATTACCTCTTAGACCTCAGACGAAGAAGACGTACTACGAATACACTGGCTTATGGCATATCTATGCAATATTATCAATGAATGCATGGATCTGGAGCTCTGTATTCCATACCAGGTGCACATTTGCTCAATCAAAGCTTGGGCATGCTGCTGTCATAATAATATATTTAATATCTTGCTCAGCATCATTCATTCTTCATTTTGTAGGGATATTGACTTGACTGAGAAATTGGATTACTCTTCAGCTGTGGCCGTACTTGGCTACTCTTTAATCCTTACACTGCTAAGAATTTTTAATGTCAAGGAGGGGGCTACCAGGGTGATGTTTGCTGCACCTATTCTAGCATTCGTCACAACGCACATCTTGTATCTTAACTTCTACGAGCTTGACTACGGTAAAGTTCCTTTTGCATCTCCTAGAGTATTTTTACCTTGCATACAGTTGCACAAACAGGTTAATTCATGTGCATCTTCTGTGTTTATATGCCTGCCTTTTCTTCAGGATGGAACATGAAAGTTTGTGTGGCGATGGGAGTGGTTCAAATTGTCGCATGGGCAATCTGGGCTGGTGTGACCCATCATCCGTCACGGTTGAAGCTTTGGGTCGTTGTGTTCGGAGGAGCTCTAGCTATGCTTCTTGAGGTGTTTGACTTTCCTCCATACAAGGGGTATGCCGATGCGCACTCGCTGTGGCACGCGAGCACCGTTCCCCTCACCTATCTTTGGTGGAGCTTCATTAAAGATGACGCAGAGTTCCGCACCTCCACACTCACACTGGTTAAGAAGGTCAGGTGAATTAAAGGTCATTATGTTGTTCGGTTCTCTCAAGGCAACACAAGCAAAAGCTCGGTATGCTCGGTATTCCTGGGATCGATCAGGACGACAAATCATTCGTCTTCGGGTGTCACTGTTTTGGTCTGCAAACTCAGCATCTTGTTTCTGTGGCTCTAGCCCTCCTGACTTTTGTTTTTATCGATATGAGGAATAGTTGTGTAGTAGAAAAAGTGACATTATCTTTTTCCGTGCCCGTTGAGACAGTTGAGCCTGTGAGTTTCAATAGAAGCTTATGTGAAGCTAAGCATTGCAGAATGAGCCGTCAGAGATGATGAGATATTTGTAGGGAATGTGTGCTGATTTCTTCATAGGACTGCTTGTTTCTATGACACTTTTATATCTCACAAACTGGCAAAAAGGTACCCTCTCCGTCCGAAAATACTTGTCATCAAAATGGATAAAAAAAGATGTATCTAGAACTAAAATACGTCTAAATACATCGAAAATGCATAGGAGCTCTCGGGTGCTACGCCCACCTATATTCAAAAATAATTTAGTAATTCAAAAAAAGTCAAAAAATCCCGAAACTTTTTATGGAATCAAACATGACCAGGTACTGCACTTGTATAAAAAGATTTAAATAGGAAATGACTTTTATTGTATCCGGGGTCAAAGATTTCCCAAAAAAATGCTAGATACAAGTACTATTCATGCTATATTGTTGTCATAAATGTGTTTTTTTTTGCCTTGAAGTCAACGAGAATTATTCCTTGGCCAAACATTTTATATGAGTACAATACCTAGTCATATTTGGTTCAAAAATATATCCAAGATTTTTTTGGCTTTTTTTGAATTACTAAATTATTTTTTACTATAGGGGGTGGAGCACCGAGTGCTTCTAATCCGCTTTCCTAGATACATCCCCTTTTGTTTATTTTGATGACTAGTATTTTCGAACGGAGGGAGTAGTATTTGAGTCTCCCAGTTCATGACAGTTGGTTCCAGCTTGTATGTAGGTCAAGAAAAAAGAAAAGAAAAAAAATACTTACTTGCAAACATATAACAACAGCAGCATGGTAGAGGCAACTGGAAATTAATACAGCAAACATGGAGGTGACGACTTCCTATTGCATCATCGTATTTGGGAGCCACACACCACTTTCATTAAGGGAACAAAATGGCTACACATTAGCTCCAATTATTCAAACTTCCACGGAGTCATATACTACTGTCTGTCTATGATTCTGATTTCCACATCATTTTCCATCATTCACAAAATTGCAATTTCCTTTCCTGTGTGAACCACCACCACAGCACATAATTGTTTTCCTTTTATAACCACGATAACTAGGATTAGCGAATGAACTGTGATGGCGGTGGTCGAGGTCGTGGGCGGTGGCGGTGTTAGGCGGTTAGGCAGGCGTTGGAGGGTGGGGCGGCACAGTGGGAGGAAGAAGAAGGCTACAACGAGAGGGATTGGACTGAAACCTATTTGTTTTTCATCAGTTAATAACTGATGCTTAGGTGATCCTTGATATTATTCTCAAATTTTACCCTTAGTCTATCTACTAGTAACTACAAAAAAGAAGTTAGGGTGAGTCATGAACTTAGAGAAAATATACATGGGCCGTTGGATGTTGCTTTCCGAAGCCCATCTAGGCCCAATAAAAACCCTCTTGACGTGATCATCACCCAGCTCATGCCGCCGCCGCATTCCCCACTCACTCTCCTCCCTCTTGTGCCGACCGAGAACTAACGGCAAGGAGCGGAGGCGGCAGTGCTCTTCGTCTTCGTCCCCAATCTACCAGCCCACCCCAGTCCCGGGTGCTCCTCGCCGCGGCAGGCAACCGGCTGCTATTATCCATCCATCGTCCTACGCTAACGCTACCCTACCTCCGGATTGAATGGCAGGTCACTGCGAGGTTTCCGCCGTCAATGTAGCTGAGAAAGGTTCCTACTTGCTCAAGGTACATGGATACTCAAGAGGGAAGGAGCTATTCAGTAATGGTGAGTGCACGGCTTCTTCCCCTTTCAGTGTTGGAGGCCACAACTGGACTGTGAGGTA
Source organism: Triticum dicoccoides (assembly GCF_002162155.2). Taxonomy (NCBI): domain Eukaryota; kingdom Viridiplantae; phylum Streptophyta; class Magnoliopsida; order Poales; family Poaceae; genus Triticum; species Triticum dicoccoides. Next base: position 71,950,164 of record NC_041392.1, read on the forward strand.
TTACCCAAACGGTTATTTGCCAAAACATGCCAATGAGATAGTTGTTCGCTTGCTTCTTGATTCAGCTGGTGCCAAGAATGTCAAGGTGAATGCCATATTTAAGGCCTCTTTTGGTTCATAGGATAGGATTATCATAGGAATAGGAATTTTGTAGGAAATGAGATGACATGTATCTCAAATCCTATGAGTAGGAATAGGAAACGAGATGTTATTTGATTGACACCAAAGGAATTTTTTATAGGCTCATTTTTATTTTCCTATGAAATGTGGAGGATAGGAACCAATCCTATGTAGGAATAGGAATCCATTCCTATGAACCAAAGGGCTCTGAAGGAAAAAAATTTATAAGAATCCTATCCTCTAGAATTCTTATGAAATTTCTCCAAACCAAAGGAGGCCCAGTATGGTGGCAACCAGTTTGGCTCTGGCTGAGCAGCATAACTGCAATGGACTCAAGGAAGCTTGCCTCAAGTTCCTTGCTTCTCCATCCAATTTGGAGGCGATGATGGCAAGTGATGGCTACGAGCATCTGAAAAGCAGCTGCCCATCTGCCCTTAAGGAGCTGATTGCTAGGCTCCTGCCGGCTCAAATGAAAGCGGCCAAGGATATTGTCATGGCACTTTAGTACCTAGCGTGGCCATGATGACCCTACCTGAATTAGTTAAGTATATATATAATTATATATGCATGTTTCATCTTAATTAGTTCTCTACGTATGGTATGGTTGGATGTGTGCCTCAGGAGAGAAAAAACTGCTATCTATGCTACATTGCTACCTGTTGGCTCTGAAGTTTTATGTCTGTCCAGTCCAGTGTGCAAGGAACTCTAATTTATCTTTCTAGGACCCCTTTAATCGAAACTGTACTGAGCTATATATATATATATATATATTGCTAGTAGAATGAGATTGATTGGATCACCCACTATGTTTTCTACTCCCTCCGTTCCCAAATATAAGTCTTTCTAGAGATTTCAATAAGTGACTACATACAAAGCAAAATGAGTGAATCTACACTTTAAAATATGTCTACATACATCCGTATGTTGTAGTCCATTTGAAATGTCTAAAAAGACTTATATTTAGGAACGGAGGGAGTATATATTAGCTGAGAAGAGATGCATGAATGCCGAAAGAGGGGTTTGTGCTTGCTTAATTTTTTTTCTGTGTTCTGCAAGGAAACTTCAACTACCCTGTGTCTCTATGCAGACTTTTACTTTGCCTGATCTCCCTTTTTTTTTGACAATCTTACTTTGCGTGATCTCATATATAGGGATTTGCATTCCTCATGGGAGTTCTGCCTCCCTATTTTTTCTCAGGGGAGTTCTTTCCTAATCAATAGTCGTGTCCCTGAATCGGGCATTATAGTGTTCTTGTTGTTTCTTTTGGACTGCTTGAGGGAGCTCCTCGTTGTACAAGACGAACAAGTGAATATGCTGTATAATTCATGTTTGCTCTGAATTTTTGTTCTAGAGTGTAATTGTTTGTCCCGGCTTCCGGCTGAGGAAGTGTGGATATCACTCTTGTGTTTTTTGTCTCTTTTCTTTTCATCTTCAGTGTGACTTAGTCGATAGCTGAAATAATCTTGTTTGATTAATAAAGTGTTGGCTCTCCTTTGGTTGGTTGTGATTCCAAGCATAGAGCTCTTGATGTTAGACTGACAACCGCCGGATTCCGCCATGTGACGCCTAGGTCTCTCTTCACCCGTCGGAAGGGATAGTCGAGCTAAGATCCATGCAAAAACTCACATCTTGGCAGGGACCTTCGTCTCCCACAAGTGTCGCCAGCCCTGCAGGTAAATTTTGTCAACAGAAAGTTACTCATCGGCTAACTTCACCAAAAATAATAAATAAGAGCTCCTCAATATTTCATTTTGCTCATTGGCATGTTTTTACCAGGTTGAGTGGATGAAGGCTCAAATACCATGGATGAAATACTTGTTAGGATGATCTCCACTGTGTGGGCCCAACGGCCCACCGGGCCCTTAGATCCGCGCCATGATCGGGGGCGCTCAACCCACTATGGGTGACGGGTGACGGGCCCTGTCACCTGCACTATATAAAGAGGTGGGGGCCGGCGGCTCGCATCACAAGGTTCGTCGCAGTGTCGTACACCCCACCTAATCCCCTACCGATTTAGGGTTAGTGCAGTGCTGATGGGAAGCGCCGCCACCACTTCGCCCACTACTCTCTGCCATCACCGCGGTAGCCATCCACCATGGCCACTTTGGCGGGTTCATCCACCTATGGAGAAGGTAAACCACCACAAACCACCGATCTAATGTAGGCTAGTGATCCACAGCATCTATCAATGGTATCAGACAAGGCTAGAATCTAGATTATTTTCGGTACAAAGAAATCACAGAAAAAAGATTCATAAGAACCCTAACTCTAACAGAGAAAGAGGGAAAAGAACTCCTCATCGAAAAAGTTGCGCCGCCGCAAGGACGCGCCGTTCCTCTCGATCCAAACGGGCATCGGCAAGCCGAGCCGTTCGGACGAAGAACACACCCCCACTGGGGCAAAGGGCACCACCAACGAGCCGTTTGATGGCGGCGCGTTCACCCTAGAGGTGCTCGTGCACGCCGGCAAAGGGGTCAGCGGGGGCGCCGCATCTGGAAACCGCCGTCGCTCGCGCGAAGGGGAGCAGAGGAGTCTCTCTCGCGCTGGGGCACTGGTGGATAAAAAGAAGAGAGGCAAGGGGAACGGCTCGCGCGGCGCAGTGGCACTCGCCGCCGTCCACGGCGGCCGGAGCGGCCCACCAGGGCGCTGCCCTTTTTTCCTCGACAGAGACGGCGCCGACGGGACAGAAGAAGGGAAAGAAGAAGGGAAACAGGAAAGAAAGAGACAGAGAAGAAGCTAGTCGCGCTGGCGCTGCTCCTCGCCGTCGTCGCCGGCAAGCCGCCGGGCACGGCTTCCTCTCCTTGCGCTCGCTGCCGTCGTGCGGGAGAGAAAGATGCGGAGAGCGAGAGAGGCGAGCGGCGCGCGAGAGGGGAAATGACTAGGGTTCCCTCTCGCCCCCTCACCGCATCGGCCGTTTTTGCTCGGGCGGATCGCGCGCTGGGCCATCGGATCTGATCTGACGGTCACGAGTTAAACGCTAGCGGTGCTGGGCTTCTGGGCCAAAGGGGAGGAGGCCGCGCTGGGCTGAGGCCGGCGGCCCAGGCCGAGGAGAGGCTGGCTCGCGCGAGCACGCGGAGCAGCAGACCTTGGACTGGGCTGTGCTGAGAGTTTTTTTTGTTTGTCTGTCCAGTTTTCTATTTTATTTTCTGTTCAAATTGAATTCAGCGAAAATTTGTCTAGAAAATAGAAAAGTGATAGAATTTTTTTTGAAAAGTAAAATAAAAGTTTCTGAAAAGAATAAAGTCATGAGTTTTTTATTCAATGTTTTTTTGTACAATTGTGTACAGTTTAAATCTCTAGTGAATTGGAACCAACGAGATAATTGATTCGAAAATAGAAAAGTAAAGAATTGCTTCTGAACAGTGCTATTTTCATGAAGTGTATTCATATTTTCCACTGTGAAAGATTAAATTGTTGCTTCTCTAATTCAATTTTGAACCAACCGATTAAAATTGCTTAGAGAGTAAAAGAGTACATAATTGTTTCTGAATAGAATATTATAAAGTTTCCGCTGCAAAGTAAAAGTATTATCCTCCAACAAAATTGGAACCAATGGGAAAATTTAATTGAAAGAATTGTTCTTAGCAATGTTTTTCCCTGTGGGTGAAATAAGATGCAGATAGTTTCCGATATAATAAAAGAAAGATATTTCTTTTAAAAGTTAAAATATGGTATTGTTATTTTCTGACCAACGTTGATGATAACAGTACTATAATTCTATGAGTCTTATGTTCAAAGCTTAAATCTCTGATAAATTTTGTATCAAAGTGATCATTTTTCAGAGAAGAGTTAACATGAAGAAATGCTGTTGAACTAGATAAATGTATATTTCTTGTTTCCGCTGCAATAAAGTTGATGATGATGATTATTTCTTAGCAAAGTTGTTTAATAGAAATACTATCATCACATTGTTTATGAGTTATATGCATTATTTCCATTTCCACCCAACGGTGATATGGAGTTAATTTAGAAGAATGAGTTTTATTCTAATTCTACCGCAATGGTGATTTAGAGTATAAAAAGGAAGTTTTACAAAAGTTTAATGTGCATATTTTTTAACCAGACCAACGTAGGGTTTTTTCATGCTCATTATTGTTGATTATTGGCTATGTTTTCTCAGATTAAAAGTTTTCCATGCTTTCATTTGTGAAAGCGAATGGCTGGGTACTTGTGACTCGAAAGATGACCAGGAAAGGTCATAACGTGAGGGAGTATGTTCTCTCTAAAGAATGGCTTCAAAAGAAAAGAATTCTTGGATATTAATCCAAGAGAAGAAAACAGATAGATCATTGAGAGTTTTGGTTGACGGATGTCTTTCATGTATTCTATATGAAGAAGATTTTTCAGTCAACATGATTTGAGATGAAACAAGCAACATGCGTGTTTAATTTGACCAACGTCGGATTAAGCATGTGTGTCAAAGAGCGTTCGGATTTATTTCTGAATTTGATGATTGCATATGCAGTCAAAAGAGCCAATTCTGACATTTATGTTCCTTACAAGGAATTACCCGCATAGCGTGAAAAGAGGATTATGATAAAACCCGCATGGCGGGGAAAAGTCTGGGAAAATACTTGCATAACTGGGTAAAGTTGACATAGTATTATGTCAAAAATCCTATATGGCAGGAGAAATTTTGGCAAAGAACTTATCCTGTATGACAGGACAAAGATATGATGACTCATGTGCGTTTAATGTGTCCCGCTCTCGGAGAAAAGTATGGAGTAACTATTATGCTTTCCTAATATCGACCGTACACCTTATGTGTAACGGTCATTAAGCATTCGATAAATCCAAAGAGAATAAAAGTGAGAGACGAACCTAAAGATAAGATTGATATGCAAGTGTTACTTGCAAAAGTACTAATGATAAAGAACTTTGTTGGGTTTCTGAAATGGAAAGAGGAAAAAGTACTCCCATATCAGTTAACAGATAACTTCATTTCGTATGAAGTAATCAGATGAATGAAGTAGATAATCAAAGTTTCCTCAACTCAGAAGAGTTATGAATGGTTTTCGAAATTGTGGCAGAAAAGTTCTTGCCAAATTTCGAGGGGGAGAAAGAAATATGAGATAAATTAAGATTGATGAAACTCCCCTATACTTTAGATAACGTGATGAAGAATGTGATCGTCTGGGGGAGTACGACAGTCATAATCATACCCCTAAAGAAAAAACATAGTTGTATTCCTGGATCTTTTACAGTTCCGAAAGCAGACCAAGGAATACTAAGACGGTGCTTAAAGTGCCATAAAGAAGAAAGTTTTCACAGAATAAACCCAAATAATAAAGTTTAAAGATACGCCATTTTTAGTGAAGATGGAGTAATCTGGTGGGGGGGGGCATGGTATGAAAATACCAAAGACTATAGAATTAATTTGCCTCTTGGCAGTGACAGAGCAACAACAGCCCCATATGAAAGAAGTGCTAGTACCTGAGACACAGATGGTCTTAAGGAACGAGAAAATCGGATACTTCTGATTACTATAAAGTCTATGTTAGTGAAATTCAAATGGAGGTTGATCCCACCTCATTTAAAGCGCTCAATCGAGTTTTGAGACTCATAAGCAATTTCCAGTGAAGCCAAAATAGTAGGCTGTAAAGGGTCTATAAGGTTAGTGTGACTCCAAAGGAAATATGTAAAGGTGTAAAGCACGACTTAAATTGAAAGTTTTTGTGCATGATCTAAGTTACATCAGATGAAAGTAAAGAACACAAGGGATACTACTTCAAGAAGTCTTTTGTGGACTAGAGCAAGTCTCTAGACAGTGGCATTTAAAGTTAGAAGAATCAGATGTTTTTTGGGTTAAAGAAAATGAGACGACAATTGTATTCATGCAAAGTTATAGAATGGGAAATTCATTTCCTAATCCTGTGCATGTGGATGACATCCTACTTGCTAGTGGTGATGTCAACCTACTACAGGAGGAGAAAAGAAGTTCTTGTCCTCAAAGTTCAAAAGAATGTTCTTGGTACAGTGTCTCTCGTTATAAGTATCAAGATTCATGAAGAAAAGAATAAAAGGGGGTATTCGTGATGTCGAATGGACATGCTAAGAAAGGTCTCTAAAGTATGCATGCGAGAAAACCTACGCCTGTTCTTATAGTCAAGGGTAATGGAACTGAAAACTATGGTGTTCCAAGAGTTGATGAGAAAAGATTGAAAACGGATATGGTACCATATGCTTCAGTTGTTGGAAGCTCAATACATTACCCTGGCACAGTTCACGTATCCGGATTGTTTTGGCAATGTCCAGTCCATATATAGATCACTGGAATGGAGTCAAAGATACCGGCCTCATGCTGAAAGAAATAAGTGCTCTCAAAAGATTGTGAATACAAAGACATGCCTTGTGAAATGTATAGCGAAATCCACAATTGTCGCTAACTTTCATACTTGAAGGTTTTTGTGTGGAAAAGCTCCAAAGAATGAAGCAATTATCATCAATGTGATGCAAAGATATTTTATAGCTTGATATGAGGCTGAGGGACAGGCAAAATGGTTAAGGAGACCTGTACCCGGAGTTGATAATGGTTGACAACAACGATAACTATTTTAAGTCTTTCGCTCCTATGACAACAAGTCAAGTGTTGATGCCAAACACACGGACCCAGAGTTATGCGTTCTAAAGGAGAAAGTCCAGAATTATGTAGGAATGCTTGAAGTATCAAAGTAACAGACAAGTGTCTGTAGATCTGCTTATTAAAGGCTTACCGCCCAGTGTGTTCGGAGAACACACAGTCGACATGGGTTTTATGGTATAGTCTAAAATTTCCGGACAATAAAAGGGCCCAAGGTTAAAGAATTTGTTTCAAAATAGAGAGGTATGTTGTGGTTGTCTGATTCTATCGGCAATTGAGCTGTGACGATGAAACATGTTCTATGTATTGATCTGTTATGAAACGAGTAAAGTAAAAGTATAAGGTCAAAAGTAAAAATTGAGATCAAGGGGGAGAATGTTAGGATGATCTCCATCGTGTGGGCCCAACGGCCCACCGGGCCCTTAGATCCGCGCCCTGATCGGGGGCGCTCAACCCACTATGGGTGACGCCCCCTGTCACCTGCACTATATAAAGAGGTGGGGGCTGGCGGCTCGCATCACGAGGTTCGTCGCAGCGCCGTACACCTCACCTAATCCCCTACCGATCTAGGGTTAGTGCAGTGCTGATGAGAAGCGCCGCCACCACTTCGCCCACTACTCTCTGCCATCACCGTCGTAGCCATCCACCATGGCCACTTTGGCGGGTTCATCCACCTATGGAGAAGGTAAACCACCGCAAACCACCGATCTAATCTAGCCTAGTGATCCACAACATCTATCAATACTTGCCAGCATACATCTAAGGATAGAAGCGGCAGTAAAGCGTTTAACCATCAGGTTCGTACTAGCTACTAATCTCATATTGCAACTCATTATTTTGCAACACTTCATGCCTAAAGACTGTAACAACTTCCCTATATGCATCTTAATGATTATGAATCATATGTTGCACCCTTTTGCAGTGGCGGGCAAAGTCTGCCACAAGCCAAGGAAACTCCAATTATGGGGTCGGGAACGGTGGCGGGGGCAGGAGCTGGATGGACCACTGGATCGTTGCACGGCCATGGGAGCCCCGATCTATGGTCACCCTTGAAAAACACAATAAGGGCCAATCAAAGAAAGACAACACCAGCATAAACCAGTCAGATCTGAAGTTGCAAGGTGCAATCAGTCTAAGCAACAACACCAATGACCGGAAAGTTCCCAAGAAAAAGTCATCCCCATCTCCTGACAAGAAAAACCAAGTAGCGAGAACAGAGCAGAAACCAAAGGCGGCCGACCCTAGGCCCTCCCAAGTCAAAGCCGAAGGACATGGAAAAGAACCAAGGGAAGCAGCGACAACCTGCGGTTCCTACGGTCACTGCTTGAAACCCACCGCAAAGCAGTTACTGGTCATTGTATGATACATCCTGTGGAGTTTCTCTTTTCGTTTACACTCTTATGTGGTTTATCTCTTACATTGCTGTTTTACCGGAACAAAAAGTGACCAATGTAGAATGTATTTGGTTTGCGCGATTGCACACTTACCTAATAAGAGTGGTTTTTGGTTAGGACTAGGATCTCTACTGTGCATTGTGTGCGGGTGTGTAATATGTTGTTGCCTCGGTCTGCTGGACATAAATGGTTCTGTTGGGACAAAATTCAAGTTCCATCTCTCTTCATAACAAAATTTGAACTTCTAGCACTATGTAAAATATTATTATCGCGACCATGACAGAACAAACTACTCTCTCCATCAAAATATATAAGGCCTAATATGTTTTTCGAGGTAACCTTCGACCATGATTTAGAGTAATAATATATGGCATGCATGTTACATAAAGGATGTGAAAGAAGTTTCTAATGATATAATTTTTATACTCCTTCCGTCCCAGAATAAGTGACTCAACTTTGTAATAACTTGAATACATCTCATATATTATTAATCTTACCAATGGTCAAAGGCAACCTCAAAAAATGTATTTAGGACCTATATATCAAGTGCTAGTAGGCTGGAAAATGAACAGTAACTATAATCTCAAGTAAACTTGCAACAAATCTAAAGAAGAAAGAAATCTTGAGGTGCTAGCACTATGCCCATTGTATGGTGTTAAGGATGAAGCTTTTTTCATGCTTTGAGAGAGGTTTGGCCGCTGGAATTCTGGCCATGAATGGCTAGTACACATCAAGCTGGTAATGGGACACGAGCATCTGAAGCTGTTTCAACTTGCCAGACCATGTTCGTCATGCAAATTTGTTCCAATAAACCACCCTTCCGATACAAAGGACCGATTGGGCAATGCAATGCCCAGGCACAGGATTTCACTCATAAACCTTTGACAAGCAACACAACTCTTCAAATTCAGTGCATAGAGAAACGGAAGACACGTCGAACTGCAACTTACACTCATAATCTGATTGTACATACCTAGAGCATTTGGAAATTTCTCTTCTTTCCAGAGTTTGCACAGTTTGTGCGCACTGGTGATGCACCGACCCTAGGGAAGAACCACCGTGCAGCTTTGTACTTTCCCGGCGAACCACCGACGGGGCGTTGAAACAGCACCTTCTGCTCCTCCATGGAATACACGCCCCAAGTGTCCTGTATGTAGGTTTCGTCGAATTCGCTCACAAAGTAGATGCAGTTGCCCCTGCACCCCGGCGTCTCCGATGCACGCACTGAGAACGACGACTGCTGGCTCACGAACATGACCGCTCGAGATCAGGCTTGTACACCTCGAAGCCTCTGATGGTCTTGGGGCAAAGGGGTTCATCTGGTGCGAGCACCGGACCCACAAACATGACCTCCCCTTCTAACTCGAGCAGGTGAGATTTCCGGAGGTAGCGGTACCGGCAGATCGGGGAGTACTGCTCGAGAATGCTCGGCGCACGGAGCCTCGCCAGGCGCCACGGCGGCGGCGCACGCGTGTCCACGGTGTGGGTGAAGCCGAAGAACTCCATGGCGTAGAAGATGCCGCCGCTGTAGGCCACCAGGTCGATGGCATCGCTCCTTGTGAACTCTTCCTGCAGGAGCAGATTCTGCTCGGACCACTCCTCCTCCTCGCGCCACCGGAGAGTGACGGTTCGCTCGAAATACTGGCTAACGAAGAACGCGTCGGCGCCGGCCACGGCCCTGACCGTCGGTTGAATCAGAAGCCTGTGCCGGGGCGGGTACATCTCGATGCTCTGGAACGCGCCGGTGACGGGGTTGACGAGGACGACGCGGTTGTCTTCCGCGAAGGAGAGGCCGCCGCAGGGCAAGGCGCCAGACAACTTTATGCTGTCATCTTTCGCGTGGCTGACCGTGGCCGGCAGACGGGCGGGGATCACCGGCGCCGGCGACTCCTCGTCGTCGGTCGGCACGGAGAAGATGGCGCCACGGCGGCGCTCCAAGTCGGGCACGAACAGGAGATCGAGGAAGTACTCGTCCTCGTCGAGGACTTCGAGCGCGAACAGGTGCGGGGTGGGTCTCGCTAGCCGCTCGGAGATGATCGCCGCCCAGGACTTGCAGACGGCGGCGAAGGGCGCCGACTCGAGCGGGCTGATGCGGCGGAGGATCCTCTCCGTGAGGTGGAAAGGGAGGCCGCCGATGGTTCCGCTCGCGGCATCTCCGCCGTCGGCGGGTTCGTGTTGGAAAAGGGTCTTGCTTGATGGAGTGGCCGTGGGTTTGATCAGCTCCATGGAGGAGAGAGATGAGAGGAATGCTGGGGTGTGCGTTGGCGCCGGCAGATGGTGGAGGAGACGACGGGGCTGGCGGCGTTGGCCGGAGCGAGACAAGGGAAACGGCGAAGAGAGAGGTTGGGAGCCAGGATTTGGAGCGCAGCCACTGGGCCAGTTCGGACTTCGCAGACGGCTCTACATAGAAGGCCCGTCTAAGGAGTAGTTCTTTTCGAGGGCTGGGCCCACTGTAGAGGTTGCTCAAAAAAAAAAAAAAAACACCACCGAAGAGCGCCGGCCTCCGAGAAACCGGTACTGTTCATCTTCGTTTTTTTTCTTTTGAAAAAACATTTCATCTCTATCTCTAGTTCTTACTAGTAATTGTGCATGCGCAATGCGTGTATCTACCAACATAAATCAATGAAATCACATACGAGACCATTAAGAATAGACTTATCGAAGCATCATTGTCAAACCCAAGCCTAGAATGACAGTTCAACAACTCGACTCATCCTAATGAGACAATCCATATTTTTCAGTGTCAGCACTCATATTACATGAAAAAATATACAAATCAACTGAACCATGAACATTTTTTTATCTATTCTCGCAATATCTTACTAAGAAAACCCACATACGGCATGTACTAACTTTCATTTGTAAGCATTATCACCCAACACGTTGAAAGTCTTGTCATCCCTTCAGTGATGCAATGCAGTTTCAGTAAGAAAGTAAAATAAAAATCGTCAAAGCATTAGTGAGTCTCACAATATGATGTGGCATGTATCAAGCACCTAAGTATTATCTATACCTTGCGCTCCTAAGTTGTGTGCGAGTATTTTAAGTTCTTATTTTATTTTATTTCTTCTTAAAAGGTAATATCAATGCCATCAATTCATTTTTCTTAAAAATCTTTTTTAAATCATAGCTTTTCATTTTTCTTTTTATTATGGTAATATCAATGCCACTAAATCATTCCTTCTTAAATAATTTCTTCTTTGTGATTTTTTACTATTATATGCTTACTCTTCCATATTGTAAAAAACACAATTTCAATGTAATTTGTGTGCAATTTTTGTCATTATTAAATATATTCATTTTCGTTCTTCATTAGGTTAAAACCAATGCCATTAATTGTGTGCAATTTATTATTTCTTATAAAACTTCATCTCCTCTTTTAGTTTAAGTTTTTTACTTTAGTATAGGTGGAATAATAATGCTAGAGAAAGTATAAGTTTTTATCTTCTATTCTGTTAAACATAGTTGCATAATATTAATTTCTATTGTAATTTGTGTTTGTTTAATTTAGGATTAATCCACTTCCATGTTTCATTTTTTCTTACAAAGAATTTTGTTATTCTTTGTTCAAATTTTCTATGAGGTAAATGTTCTTTTTCTTTTTATTTTATTTATCTATAATTTAAGTTGACAAAAGGTGAATATTCATTTCTAAACCCAGGCTCACCTGCTCCAGGTGAACAGTAAATTAAAGAAAAAAACAGAAATATTCAAATAAATCTGTATTTTTTGTCAACTAAAAGACTCAAGTGCGCGATGTCCAGGCAAAAATTCATCGTTTGCGGACATCTGAGGAGCTTGTGGCAAAAAAGACAAAATCGGCCCGAACAGTGTGTGAACAGTAAACATTCTCACGTACCTTGATTTTGGTTTTTGCTGAGAGCCACTCAGATGTCCAAACACCACCAAAATTAGCATGGACATCACACACTTGAACCTCTTTTATGACAAAAAAAATTCATTGGTGTTTTTATAGTATCTTTGAGTTCACTGTTCACACAAAGGAAGCAGATGAGTTCTGGAGCCGCATTGCTGCGTCAGACAAAAGGTGCCTTTTTTTAATTTTGTTATCGGGTTAGCTGGCTGTAGGCTGCGAGCCCAATTGGTTCTGGTCGTTTTGTGACCAATGCATATGTTGGGCCTTGTGAGGGAAATCAAGTGAGTATACGTTTTGTGTCCGTTTGATCAAATTTTTGCTATAGATGAGAAATCGACTAACCCAAATTCTAAATTTAGGCAACAGTCATAGGGTCCCAATTTAAAAATCATTAACCTACTTAGATTATCTGGACATAAGCATACGACCTTTGTTCTCGAAATGTTTTGTGTTCTAATTTTCATCGCATACTCGACTAGACTAGGTTGCGATCTACTTTCTCCGTCCCATACTATATAATAATATAAACGGGCTTGCTAAAACTCAGTCGATTGAGATTTAACCAGGTCCCAGTCGACCTTGCAGAATTTTGTCCCAACATTTGCAACACTTCCCCCTAGCAATTGCAACATCTGTATTGTTGGTTGTAGCATGTCGTCTCATCTGTCACAACATCCGTCATTGACGGTTATGGCATTTTTAGTCATACCGGTTGCAACATCAGTTGTCGTTGCTTGCAAAACTGTCACGACATATTTCATCGCTGGTTGTAGCATCTTAGCCGCGGCAGCAAAACAACTATGCTGAAGTCACTTTACCCAGACTTCGTTCGATTGAGTTCTACATGCCTAATATAAAACGTGCTTGCAGTTCAAATTGAACCACGAAAATGTTTTATATCATAGGGCAGAGGCAGTATCTCTAAAGTTCAATTTCAATATATACGACATGATGGAATTTACCGAATTTCTCGTGGACCTCGCGGTGCAAATGTGGGCCAGAAGATTTGCGAAGATAAACATTCCCCGACGAATTTCTAGCGATCCCCAAATTTACAGTTTCCCCACTGAAGTGCAGTCACTGTCCTCATGCTGCCACAGTATCTCCTCCATCTCCTCTCTGAACCGGGGCACCGCCTCCTCCGGCACCGCGACGAACACCTTGAACCCTCGCCGCCGCCTCTCGTCCCCGGCGCCGTAGGGAAGCAGGAAGCACGGCTGCGTGCTCCCGAGCAGCCGCCACGAGAGCGGCAGCACGGCGTCGGGCCCGCCCCACCCGAAGTCCACCTCCGAGTGCCCCAGCCGCCGCCAGTCCGTGAACGCGCTCACGCCGCGCCGCCCCGCCGTGACGCCGCCCTCCCCGCGCCGCAGCTCCTGGAGGTCGACGTAGGACCGCACGTACTCCTCGTCCACCCCCCGCTTGCTCTTCCTGACCAGGGATGCCGTCTCCGCCAGCGGCCGCCCGACGATGTCGCCGGCCGCGAGCGCCACGTACACCGGCACGCACACGTTGCCCCAGTACCCCTCTGGCAGCGGCGGGTCGAGGAGCGCGCTGATGTTCATGGAGTACACCATCTTCACGGTCTCGTCGGGGGCGGTTTGGTTGGCCTTCACCTTGGCGCGCCAGATGAAGGCGGCGAGAACCTCGAAGGTCGTGAACTTGACGCCGGCGTCCGCGGCGAGCCGCGCCCTGAGCGCCTCCACGCGCGCGTCGCTGACGTGGAAGCACTCCCTCGCGAGCCGCTCGTGTCCCTGTCCGTCGCTCGCCGCGCCGTACGGGCCGAGCCGCGCGGCGTCGTCGTCGGTCGAGAGGACGGCGTCGAACGGCGTCACCACCCGCGGCGGGTCCCTGGGGCCCAGAAGCTCCCGGCGGTTCCACACCGGCGCCGCCGCGGCCTCCGGCTCCAGCCCCCGCGCGAACCGCGCGGCGGCGACGAGGAACTTGGTGGACCCCGCGCCGTCGCAGAGCGCGTGCGCCACCCGCATCCCCAGCGCGACGCCGCCGCACGTGAACCGCGTGACCTGGAGCGCAAGCGCTGCCGGCCCGCCGTCGCCGTCGCCCGGCGCGAGGCGGTCGAGCAGCGGCGAGTCCGGCCTGTCCGCGTCGACGTCGGCCACCGACAGATCCGTCGCCGCGAGGACGAGGGTCACAGCGTCGACCTCGCCGGCCCCGGTGAGCACGACGCGGCCGTCGTCGCGGAGGAGGGAGCCGGCGAGCTGCGGGAAGAGGCCGAGCGCGTCGGCGAAGGCGGCCTGGAGGACGTCGAGCGGGTCGAGGGAGACCGGGTGGGCGGGGAAGAAGCGGACGGTGCGGAAGGAGACGTCGAGCGCGTTGCGGTCGGCGTCGAGGCCGGAGAGCGGCAGCGACGACGCCGGAGGCTGCGGCGCCGGGAAGAGCCTGACGCTGTCCAGGACCCGCAGGTGCAGCTGCGGCGGCGGTAGGGGCGGCGGCGCCGGCGGCTCCATGCGGTAGGGGAGCCGGTGCTGTCGCGGCGGCCGGCGGTGGGGCGGGCGGACAGAGGAGCTCGCTCGCGCTTATTAAAACCCGGGGAAGTTTAATTGGGTGGATCGGAGTAGGTGGCCGTGGCGGGACGGCAGACAGAACTGGCCCGTCACGGCAGAGACCGATGGCGACGCGGTTGGTGGAACAAACTTGTGCGAGGTGTTTCCAGGACGACGAATGGCGACGTGGGAGCGCCGGGCGCCAGTAGTGCGGCGGCGCCGACACCACTTCAACTTCGCGGTCCGGCGGTTTCTGCTTGCAACACTGTTTTAGTACATGGTTTTCAGAAACTTCCCGGGAAATAGCTGTATCTCTACAGGATTTAAAAAGACACTGGTATATAAATCCAAACAGTCGCACGTTTACATCTATATATACGAGTCGGCAAATCTCACACAGTTAGGCACTATTTGGTTCCAAGTAAATCACCAACTTATAAGTCGAAAAGTGCAACAAACGGACCCAACTTATAAGTCATAAGTTGTTGTACCCTAACTTAAAACTTATAAGTCACCCCGTTTTGCATGGGTCCCATCACCTTTACATAAAAAAACAAGGTGAAAGATGTGCTCAGATGACTTATAAGTCAGGTGGCAACCAAATAGGTGTGACTTATAAGTCACTGGTTTTAAGTCACCTGACTTATAAGTCAGGTGACTTATTGAAACAAAACAGGCCCTAAATGTGTTCTTTTATTTCTCCGGAAAGAGGATAAACCTTCTTTAAAGAATATTCATACTCCGTCCGTTGCAAAATAGATGACCAAACTTTGTATTCCACTGCCCTTTGTTAAAGAATACCCAATGCTATCAAGCACATCCACGTTTGGTTAGGAGTGACATGCGTGAATAGAGTTTTTCTTTCTCAAACACATACAGACACATACATATATATACTCACCCCTTTGAGCTTACGCACACACACCCTATCTCTATAAGCACCTCCGAGAGACCTTGAGCCGGTAGTTTTGATGCACAATAAATTTCAAATTCTTGCCACTTAAGGTTAAAGTATACTATAGGATGAATCAAAACTACTAGGATCATCCGTGTAAGTCCAGGGATGAATCTTGTCTGATTTCAATAGTTGAGGGTGTAAGTTGTCCGGTTTCAAAATTGATGGACTAAATCTAGGCTCCGCCAAGAGTTAAGGGACCAAAAGTATACTTTCTTGTACTTTTTATGCATTGGAGAGTTGCACTTGGTAAACCTATGAAACCCGGTCCAGTTTCCACCATAAGATTCACCTTCCAACTTTTATACGATGTTCTATTTTCAGTTTTGCTTTATCACACATTATCTTCTAATAATCGGTTTGTTCAACTAGCAACACCAGCATAGATTGACACCTTTGTTAGAATTGTTGGGGACACAAGAAAGATTTTATTTGTATCACAGGACATACATCTGTGCTGGTACCTTGTGCCTTTGATTTCTCACGAAGGGAAGGCTTACACGCTTGCTAGAAACTCTCACGCTGGGGAGCCACACACACAAGGGTCACTTCTAACGCCCGGTTTTTTTACTAGTGAGCGTTGGACCAGAGGCGAAGCCACGTTGTGGCCATGTAGTCAAGCGACTACACAGGAAATCGGTAAGTTAACTACCCCCAGGTAATATATGACTACATAAAGGCCCAGCCGTATTAGCTTTGTGTGACATTTGACTGGGCTAAAAAAATCAATGGGAGCTTTGGACGGTCCGATTGCATTAGTGCCTGCCTGTGGTTGCGAACGTGTAAGCCTGGGCTGGATCCCGTGATCTTCTCTTTGACGGTTCGACTTTGATTCCATCTCCTCCTAACCCTTCATGATCTTTGTCCGTGCACAGCCGCCGCCCGCCGGCCGCCGCAGCTTCGGCAATCGTCATGCTCTCCATCAGGCTTCAGCGATCTTAGCCGTGAGGAGCGAGTGACACACCGTTCCGACGCCGGCGTCCGTCGGCATCCGGTATTGCCGTACGCTATACCTGTACTGATTGTGATTGGCATCACATCCAAAGAACCCCTCCAGTTTGTAAGTTTTTTTTCTCTTCTAATTATTATCTTTTACGAGCTGTGTAGGAATTATGATATTCTAGATTGCTCTTCAATCTTCATTAAGAAAAATGGATCTTGTTAAATCCAGAACAGATGAAAGCAAAACTTCCAGAAAAAAAAATTGGATCTCATTTTTCATAGCACTATCATTTTTTTGTCAGGTCGTCAGGTCAGTAAATGGATAAATTCGTAAAAAAGTGGCGGTCTGAATCAGATGCAGCAAATTCTTCAAGGCAACCACTGGAAAATGAAAAAGAACAAACACCTATTGATGCTAGAGCTGCTTTGGAACGGGTACTAATTAACAGCAATGCAAGACCACGCTCAACTGAAGAAGAAGAAGAACATGTTGATATATCCAATCTTCCGCCGGATCCTGCAGACCGTAAGCCAATTTCCCAATACAAAACTGCCAAAGTTCGTGATGATGTGCGAAGAGCTTACCTCCTAAGGGGCCCATGCCAACCTGATGGACATGTTTTCCGTCAAACTGATTTCAGTGGAATTCAACGTCGTTTTAACAAAGAATGGTTCAAGACATACAAGCCTTGGTTGGAGTATAGTATAAAGGAAGATGCTGCATTTTGTCTTGTCTGCTACTTGTTTCAAAATGAAAGTATAGGACGAGGTGGTGGAGATGTATTTTCATCTAAGGGCTGGAGAAATTGGAATAACCTAAAGAGATTGGATGTCCACGTTGGCGGTCCTTCGAGTACTCATAATCAGAATATGAAGCGACGTGATGACCTTATGAACCAGAATCAATCAATTGCAGCTAATGTACGCAAGCAAACAAAAAAAATCCAAGATAGAGTACAAAACTCGGTTAATTGCATCAATAGATATTGCAAGGTTGCTTCTTATTCTGGGCTTGCCATTTCGAGGTCACGATGAAAGTGAGACTTCTTTGAGGAAGGGTAATTTCCTAACTTTTTATGAGTGGTATGTTGCACGTTGTCCAGATGTGGCTGCTGTTGCTTTGAAGAATGCTCCTAAGAATTTAAAGTTGGTTTCTTCTACTATCCAGAAAGATATTGTGGAAGCTTGTGCTATAGAAACAGTAAAGGCAATCATAGATGATCTTGGAGATGAATACTTTGCTATACTAGTTGATGAATCTCGTGATGTATCACACAAGGAACAAATGGCTCTTGCTATAAGATATGTTGATAAAAGGGGGTTTTCAGTGGAGCGTGTTATTGGACTTTCTCATGTTACTCAAACAACTTCTCTTGCTCTTCAGGAAGCTATTTATGCAGTGCTTAAACATCATAACCTTAGCCCTTCTCGGATTCGTGGCCAAGGATATGATGGAGCTAGTAATATGCAAGGACACTTGAATGGTTTGAAAACATTAGTAATGGAAGATTCCGGGTCAGCTCACAGCATCCACTGTTTTGCTCATCAACTTCAGTTGACACTAGTTGCAGTTGCAAAAAACCATGAAGATGTGGTATGGCTTTTTGAGTGGATGAGTGTTGTTCCGTCCACGGTGGGAAATTCTTTTAAGAACAGGGATATGCTTAGAGAAAAGCAAGCAAAAAGAGTTCATAATGCACTACAAAATGGTGAACTTGAAACCGGGAGAGGTTTGAATCAAGAACTTGGACTTAAAAGAGCCGGTGATACTCGTTGGGGTTCTCATTTCAATTCTCTACTGAATATGATTGTTATGTTCCCCTCCGTAATTGAAGTTGTTGATGATAATGCACAAAATGCCAGCAAAGCTCTAGATAGGCTTAAAGCAAAAGGAGTTCTTGATGCTATTCAAACATTTGACTTTGTTTTCATGATGCACTTGATGAAGGTTATACTCGGGATTACTAATGATTTGAATCTGGCTTTGCAAAGGAAGGATCAAGATATTGTGAATGTTGTGTCATATCTTTGTACAACAAAAAGAAGGCTACAAGAAATGAGAAACCAAGGTTGGGAAGGTATGTTTACAAAGATTACTCATTTTTGCCTCGAACATGATATTGAACTTCCAGATATGAATGATATGCATATTCCTCGAGGATCAAAATCAAAGCGTAAAGCTCAGATTGATGGCATATCGAATAAGGATTACTACCAAAGTGTAATGTATGCTGTTATCGATCTATTACGTGTAGAGCTTGATGACCGCTTTAGTGAGAGTAGCACAACATTGCTTCTTGGCATGGCTTGTTTGGATCATTCTGATTCGTTCTCTAACTCTGATAAGGACAAAGTATTAGCAATGGCTCGTTTGTATCCTGATGATTTTGAAAGTGAAAGCAAGATTGAAGATCTTAGCGTCCAACTTGACAACTTCCTTGAAAACGTTCATGATGATACAAGACTCTCCAATTTAAAAGGGGTTAGTGATCTTTGCAGAAAACTAGTTGAAACAAAGAAGTATACTAGTTTTCCTCTAGTGTTTCTTTTGGTGAAGCTAGCATTGATTTTGCCAGTTGCAATGGCAACAGTTGAGAGAGCATTTTCTGCAATGAAATATATCAATTCTGATTTGCGTAATAGAATAGGCGATGATTTCTTGTATCATTGTCTCATTACTTATGTTGAAACCGATGTATTCCAGTCTATTAGTACTGATGCTATTATGCATGCATGATCGCGGAGAGCTGCTGCCATAAATATGTTTTGTACTTTTGTAATAAAGTATGATCTTTCTGGTTCATTTTAAATTGTTTGTAAAAAAATTATGAGTAAAGCTTGACATCACAAGGTTTGAATCCTGGCACCGCCACTGCGTTGGACAAACCGGGTCACCACATTCCCATTGTTTACTTGGGCCTTCCTCTATCTATCCGCAAGACTCCTCGGCCTTTCTATCGCTGGTGGACAAGCTTGTGAGGAAACTCAACTGGGAAGGGTGCTTTCTCTCTCTCTCTCTCAAAAAAAGGTGGCGCTCCTATCTCGCAGTGAGCGGGTGGCACTTGTTCGCCAATCGCCATGTGCTCTCAGCCATGCCCATGCACATCCTTGTGGCCATTGTCGTCACCCCAACGATCCTTATGAAGATTACACGAATCATCCGTGACTTCCATTGGCACGGCCGATAAGATGCCAAGACGGACAATTGCCTTGTTAGTTGGCTGTGTGTTTGCCGCCCCATGGAGTTTGGCGGTCTCGGCGTGTGCGGCCTGCATCTCACCGACATCTCACTTTGGTGCCGCTGGCTTTGGCCCAAGACCACGAACTCTTCCCGCCCTTGGCACCACTTGCAGCTTCCCTCAGATGATGTTACCGGCCAGTTCTCCACGCCTCCACATCCTGGCGGCTTGGAGACGGAAGAACTTGCCGTTTCTGGACCGACCATTGGCTTGTTGGGCAATCCATCTCCGAGCTTTCCCCATCCCTACTCTCACTCATACCGCGTCGCTGGTGCCATCACACGCTAGTCTACGAGGGCCTCACGCAGCGTGTGCCTGGACCAGGGACATACATGGCAGTTTCGGGCCGCTGGAGGTGATCGAGTACGTCCACCTCTGGCGCAAACTTCAGGGAATCGGTCTTACATCTGAGCCCGATCGCATCACCTGGAGGCGGACTGTGAACGATGTATACTCGGCCAACTCGTGCTACCAGGCTCTCTTCCATGGCTCGACCTTGCCGCCATGTTGGCGTCTTCTCTTGAAGAGTTGGGCCCCACTCAACAACAAGATCTTTCTTTGGCTTGCGTCCCTCGACAAGTGATGGATGGCGTAGCGCCACGTGCGCCATGGCCTTACTTAAGACCCGACCTGCATTCTATGCTCTTAGGAGACCGAGTCCATCGACCACCTACTATTTGAGTGTGTGTTCTCTAGGATCACTTGACATGAAATACTATCATGGTGCCGTCTCACCGCACCCCCGATGGACGGCACAACGAGCTTCTTTGCCTGGTGGTCTTTGGCTGCCAAAACCTCTCCAAGCTGCTTGCGTAGGGTCCTAAGCTCCATCGCCGCACTGACCGCCTAGGCTATCTGGAAGCACCGCAACGCTGTCGTCTTCGATGGCCTACGCCCCTCCATCAGTGACCTTGTACTATCGATCAAGGATGGTGCTCGCCTCTGGGCCAAGGCGGGCGCCAAGGGATTAGCCACCGTTTTACTTGTAATATGAACTCTGTGTACTGAGGCTGAGCATCCTCCCCTTTTGGTCATTCTTGCAACCTCGCAGACACTGGATCGTGTACGTCTGCAAGGTGACACTTTGTACTCTCCTTTTCTAACTATCAGTGAAATGATACGCTGCTCAGAGTACTCACCAAAAGGAAACGTTGCCAAACCATGGAGTATGTCGGTTGAAAGTGCTTGACCCATAGGAAGCAATGCTGGCGTCGGCGGGTTCCTCGTGGCGGCGTTGTTTGTGCGTTGGATGATAGCGGAGGTGTGCGCTATGTTGTGAGCCACGAAGATCATCTTCCTACCACTTCAGTGGCTACCCAACCCGATAGCCTTGGACAACGTGTACTGAGTGCTAGATATCGTTGGAGGTCTCCCTCCTCCCTGGACGGATGTGGATTTTTGAGCTTGGGCTTCTGGACACCTCTTAGCCTTACCCTCCAATATAGCTTTGAGATCGTGCTAGACAACTAACTTATTCTCTTTTTTGTTTCATCCAAATAAAAACAACATATGAACTTCAAGCTTTGCAAGATAACAAAACATTCTTACTACAATATAGAAAAAACTTTTATATTTTTTGGTTCGACATAAATATACAAAATGAGATTTTTTTATTAAAAATTGTTATTTTTATTATTTATGATGAACAAAAAAATCTCAAAGTTTTTTCGCATTCTAGTTAGAATGTTTTGTTGTGCTGCAAAGTTTGAAGTTCATACTCCCTTCATTCCAAAATATAGTGCGCCCGCGCTTCCCGAGGTCCAACTTTGACCATAAATTTAACCAATGAGACCAGCTGCGGCGGGAGAAATTTTTTATTATAATTGAAAACTTCTTTCGAATACGAATTCGCCCATATAATTTTTGCTCCCGCCGCAATCGGTTTTGGTAGTTAAATTTACGGTCAAAGTTGAAGCACGGGGATAGAGGAAGAACTACATTATGTAATGGAGGGAGTATGTTGATGTACAAATCATGACATAGAAATGAGTGGTTAGATAAGGGGTGTCCACCGTCCTTGTGACATAGAAATGAGTGGTTAGATAAGGGGTGTCCACCGTCCTTGTGGCTGGACTCCCTCGACGAGTACATCATTTCATTCCATTGCATCATTTTCATTTGAGCTCATCTTGATGCCCAAAATGCTGTTAGAAGGAGGCTTCGTGAGTTAATTGTCAGATCTGCTAGTTCATCTTAGACTTTTGTCATTTTTGCCATGATTATTGTGTGCATGATATGCCTCTGAGTCCTTCATATGTTTTGTTAAGCATTTTGTCTTCTTTCCAGAGGTGCAACCCATGCATTTTTAGGATGGGTGTGGTGACTTGTGCAAGCTTGCAAAGTGAGGCACCCGGTAAATCTGTTTTCAGAGACTTTGTAGTTTTCACTAAGTCTGGGATTATTTAGTTCATGGTGCCATATGTTCATGTTGTTTCCTAGTGATCCGTGCCTCTTATGAGGATGATCAGTAAAGGAGTATTGTTAATCATGTTATGCTCTATCCATCCATGTCTTTGTTTGCAATTATGGAGCACCATAGCTTGAGTCAATCGAGCTCTACTTTTGCTTCATGGTGAATCTGGGCAGACCGTCAACTCGTTTGCGATTTTGCCGATGTTATTGTAGTTGATCCGTGCATGCTATGCCATTGTTCTTGCCATGTCTAGCTAGCATTTTGTGCCTTATTAATGGATGTATGCTTGCCTTGCCATGACTTGCACCATGGTGAGTGCATCGAGCTCGTTTACATGCCTTCGTGAGTTATATTTCAGCATGTCTCAGTTTTCACTAAGTCTGAAAACTGATTATGTTTTTGCTATGTTCGTGTGCCCGTTAGTATATTTTGTGAACCCTTTTGGCCCCAAGTCACTTTGGGTCTTTTGTTAAGCTTGTTGAGTAGCTCCATGCCATGTACTTACTTGTCTTAATAAGATCATGTATCATGTTGTTTTGCTGCTCCGAAGAGGGCTTCGTGATCTGAAATTTCAGATAAGTGTTAATTTCACTAAGTCTGGAATCTATTTTGCATTTGCGTTTTTGCCATGCTTGTTTGAACCTCATATTGGATGAATTGGCCGTAGCTCAGTGCTAGACTTTTGTTAAGCATCTTGTGTACATACCTGCCATGCATTTTGTTGTCATGTTTGGGTGCTGTAGCATGTTCATCTCATTGCATTTAGATGCCTACTTGCTGTAAATCGCAGACCGGTGTCATTTTCGAAACGCTTGCCATTTCCAAACCGTAACTCCGATTCCGGCGTTCTTTATATCGTTTTCAAGCGGTTTCATCTCATCTTTCCAGTGGCACCCTTGGAATCCCAAGTTGAGGCCAAGTTCATGCATTTCCTGTCATATCTTGCATTTTGGCATCCCGCATCGCATCCCGCATAGCATATCATCATTTCATCATGTTGCTTGTTCTTGCACGTGGTTGATTGTATCCTTGTTGCTTGTTTGTCTTGTTTGGGTAGAGACGGGAGACGAGTTCGCTACTGAGGAGCCCGTTGAGTTTTCTTGTGAGGATCCAGTCAACTCTGACAACTGTGCAGGCAAGATGATCATACCCTCGAAATCACTACTATCTTTGCTATGCTAGTTTGCTTGCTCTTTTGCTATGCCAATGCCGCGATGCCTACCATTTGCTTGTCAGCCTCCCAATTGCCATGTCAAACCTCTAACCCACCTTGTCCTAGCAAGCCGTTGATTGGCTATGTTACCGCTTTGCTCAGCCCCTCTTATAGCGTTGCTAGTTACAGGTGAAGATTGGAGGCCGTTCCTTGTTGGAACATCATTTATTTACTTGTTGGGATATCATTATATTGCTATGTTATCTTAATGCATCTATATACTTGGTAAAGGGTGGAAGGCTCGGCCTCTCGCCTAGTGTTTTGTTCCACTCTTGCCGCCCTAGTTTCCGTCATATCGGTGTTATGTTCCCGGATTTTGTGTTCCTTACGCGGTTGGGTTATAATGGGAACCCCTTGATATTTCGCCTTGATTAAAGCTTGTCCAGCAATGCCCAAGCTTGGTTTTACCATTTTCCACCTAGCCTTTTCTTTCCCTTGGGTTCTGCAGACTCAAGGGTCATCTTATTTTACCCCCCCGGGCCAGTGCTCCTCTGAGTGTTGGTCCAAACCGTCAGCCGCCGGTGGCTACCAGGGGCAACTCTGGGCTGGCCTACCGGAAGTTTAGACAATCTAAGTGTGCCCTGAGAAAGAGATATGTGCAGCTCCTATCGGGATTTGTCGGCACATTCGGGCGGTGTTGCTGGTCTTGTTTAACCTGTCGAAGTGTCTTGAGTTACCGAGATACCGAGTCTGATCGGAACATCTTGGGAGGAGGTCTATTCCTTCGTTGACCGTGAGAGCTTGTCATGGGCTAAGTTGGGACTCCCCTGCAGGGATTGAACTTTCGAAAGCCGTGCCCGCGGTTATGGACAGATGGGAATTTGTTAATGTCCGGTTGTAGATAACTTGAACCTTAATTAATTAAAATGAATCAACTGAGTGTGTTACCGTGATGGCCTCTTCTCGGCGGAGTCCGGGAAGTGGACACGGTGTTGGAGTAATGTTTGCGCAGGTTGTTCCTCTAGATTCTCGCTCGCGCTTGCCTCCTCTTCTCGCTCTCTTTTGCGAATAACTTAGCCACCATATATGCTAGTCGCTTGCTGCAGCTCCACATATATTTGCCTTATCCTTCCTATAAGCTTAAATAGTCTTGATCGCGAGGGTGCGAGATTGCTGAGTCCCCGTGGCTCACAGATACTATAACTCCAGATGCAGGTCCAGGTGATTCCGCTCCAGGTGACGAGTACGAGCTCAAGTGGGAGTTTGATGAAGACTCTCAGCGATACTACGTGTCTTTTCCTGACGATCAGTAGTGGTGCCTAGTTGGGGGTGATTGGGACCGTGTCGCATGTTGGGTTTTCTTCTATTTTGGCGCCGTAGTCGGGCCATGAGTGTTTGGATGATGTATGTTATTTATGTACTCTGATGTGACGTGGCGAGTGTAAGCCAACTATGTTCTCCCCTTTATTATTCATATTACATGGGATGTTGTGAAGATTGCCTAACTTGCGACATATGCCTTCAATGCGATTATGTCTCTAAGTCGTGCCTCGACACGTGGGAGCTATAGTCGCATCGAGGGTGTTATATCTCTGACTCAAGCTCCAAACTCTCATGTTTTCTCATGAGAGCCTGAAGCTCTTGCTGCACCTCGCCGACCTGAGCCCCATGTTTTTCTCGCTCGGTGCGCTCCGCGGCCGTTTTCTTTTCGGCCTCAGACAGCGCCTGCTTGAGAGTCGCCACCTCAGTCGTGGCCCCTACAATAAGCAGTACAATCCTGTTATTTTTTGCAATCACGCCTCTCTATAGGCACTTATTTCTGTAAGGTATTTCTTACCTTCTTTCTCCTCGAGTTGCCGCTTGGCAAGGCCGAGCTCTTGCTCAGACCGCTCGAGTCCATGTTTCAGGACACCCACCTCCGCAGTCAGTGCGGCGGTGGACAGCAGCGAAGCCTACATACGCATATTGACTCTTTATTGTTAGACTCCTGCGAAATTTAATAGATCCTCTATTCGGCTTTTCTTTCTAAACGCCAAATAGAGCATCAGGGGCTACTGTCTATGCGTTAATATTTTTACATATTTTTACTTACCTCGAAGCCTGTTAGGAGGCTAGCGCAAGCTTCACTCAGCCCGCTCTTGGCGGACTGGACCTTCTGGATCACCGTACTCATAATAGTACGGTGCTCCTCGTCGATGGAGGCGCCTTCAAGCACCTCCAGCAGATTGTCCAGCACCTCTGGTTGGATGGAGGTTGCCGGCTCAGAAGACTTGCTCCTCTTGGAAGGAGCTTGCCTACCGCGGTCCGGAATCGTTGAAGATTCCGTCACGGTGTCCGGCTTAAGGCCGGACTTGGAGCCTTGGGGGGTCTTGTCCCCTTTACTCCTGGAGTCCGGGAGGTTGCCTTGCGGCTCCTCCAGGACCACCTCCTCCTGCCCCGGAGCTTGTCGCGACGCCACTTCGGCATCATCCGCAGTGCGGGGGGAGACAGCGGGTGGAACGGAGTTCACGTCCGATGAATCCAGGGAGCCGCTCAATGACTCGTTGAGTTCGGCCCGGGGCAGGCTGCATAAGTATCATCGACATTAGGTAAAGCTGTGCAACAAAGGAACATCACGAGTTACTCTGATATCCGAACTTAGGATTTCGTCGGACGCTTGGCCCTGTCTGGCCACTCCTCTTCGTCTTCTTCGGCGTCGGGGGAATAGTCCGGCGGAGGGGTCTTCCTCTTCCTGGACCCCTCGGCCTCCCCAGTTGGGGCGGCCTCCCTCTTCTTTCCTCCCCCTGCTGGAGGGGGAGAGGTTTCTTCTTCCTCCTCCTCGTTTTCATGGGAGGAGGGCGTCTCGGACTCGCCGGATGACGAGTCCGACAACACCACATTATGGGTACTCTTTCGAGTCCCTGTGGTCTTCTTCTTCTTAGCCTTCTTCTCCGGCACCACATAAGGCGCCGGAGTCAGCAGCTTCACCAGTAGAGCTGGGGCTGGGTCTTCGGGCAGCGGAGCCGGACAGTTAATCGGTTCGGCCATCGCCCGCCAAGCCTGTCAAAGGCAAGGGAGTTTAGATCCCGCATAAAGTCAAACTATGAAAAAAGCTTGAACATCCTGTAACAGGTGTAGATAGCATACCTTGCTAGCGTGACGCTGTGAGCTGTATCCGCGGTCCTCGGAAGCGGATGCGGGAGCCTCGGCGCCCTTGAATAGCATCTTCCAGGCATCTTCGTACGTTGTGTCGAAGAACCTGCTGAGGGTTTGGTGCTGCGCCGAGTCGAACTCCCACAGATTGAAATCCCGGTGTTGGCACGGGAGGATCCGGCGGACGAGCATAACCTGGATTATGTTGACAAGCCGGATTGGCTTATTCACCAGGGACCGGATGCATGTTTGCAATCCGGTCACCTCTTTCTCGTCGCCCCATGATAGGCCCGTCTCTTTCCAGGACACAAGCCGCGTGGGGGGTCCGGATCGGAACTCAGGCACCACGGTCCATTCCGGATCATGTGGCTCGGTGATATAAAACCACCCGGATTGCCATCCCTTTAGGGTCTCCACGAAAGAGCCCTCGAACCATAGGGCGTTGGCCATCTTGCCCGCCATGGCGCCTCCGCACTCCTCCTGGCTGCCGCTCACCACCTTGGGCTTGACGTTGAAAGTCTTGAGCCAGAGGCCGAAATGGGGGCGGACGCGGAGAAAGGCCTCGCACACGACGATAAACGCCAAGATGTTGAGGATGAAGTTCGGAGCCAGATCATGGAAATCCAGGCCATAGTAGAACATGAGCCCCCGGACAAATGGGTGGAGTGGAAAACCTAGTCCGCGGAGGAAGTGGAGGAGAAATACCACCCTCTCATGGGGACTTGGGGTGGGGATAAGCTGTCCCTTCTCGGGAAGCCGGTGCGCGATGTCCTTGGACAGATACCCGACCTTCCTTAGCTTCTTGATTTTGTCCTCCGTAACGGTGGAGACCATCCATTTTCCTCCCGCTCCGGACATTGCTGGAGAAGGTTGAGGTGGGAAGTGCGGGCTTGGGCGCTGGAGCTCGGGTGCGCGAGAGATGGGTAGGCAAGGGAGGAAGAAGGCGTAGGTAAATAGGGTGGATCCTTATCCCCTTATATAGGCGGATGCGGTATGCATCCCCACTTGCCTAATAAAACTCGCTTGCCTCCTGAGCGCCGTGATAAATGGCACGGTTGGGTTACCCACATCCGTATTAATGAGAATCCCATAAAAAGGGTACACGATCTCTGCTTTGACAAGATGTGCCAAGGAAACCACCTCACAAAACATGCTGAGGTGGAAAAGTAAAAACGATTCGAGTAAAGGACTTGGCTGTAGTGTGATAGCGCACTGCAGAATACGTCAGCAGATTTGTTTTGTGTTAATATTATTCTCTCTATAGCAATATGTGGAAACTTATTTTACAGAGTCGGACACTACTCTTGGTGATTACAATCTTCTATGAAGGACTTGGAGGAGGAACCCGCCTTGCAATGCCGAAGACAATTTGCGTGCCGGACTCGTCGTCATTGAAGCCTGGTTCAGGGGCTACGAGGGAGTCCTGAATTAGGGGGTGTTCGGATAGCCGGACTATACCTTCAGCCGGACTCCTGGACTATGAAGATATAAGATTGAAGACTTCGTCCCGTGTCCGGATGGGACTTTCCTTGGCATGGAAGGCAAGCTTGGCGATGCGATATTCAAGATCTCCTACCATTGTAACCGACTCTGTGTAACCCTAACCCTACCCGGTGTCTATATAAACCGGAGGGTTGTAGCCCGTAGAGGATCAACTCCATACACAATCATACCATAGGCTAGCTTCTAGGGTTTAGCCTCCTTGATCTCATGGTAGATCTACTCTTGTACTACCCATATCTTCAATATTAATCAAGTAGGAGTAGGGTTTTACCTCCATCGAGAGGGCCCGAACCTGGGTAAAACAAAGTGTCCCCAGTCTCCCGTTACCATCCGGCCTAGACGCACAGTTCGGGACACCCTACCCGAGATCCGCCGGTTTTGACACCGACAACCACCATGCTCTAAAAGATCTAAGTGAAGCACATAGAGCAAAATTATAACGCTAACAGATATAAGTGAAGCACATAGAGCAAAATTACATAGCTCTAAAGATATAAGTGAAGCACATAGAGCAAAATTATAATGCTCAAAAGATATAAGTGAAGCACATAGAGCAAAGCTACATAGCTCAAAAGATATAAGTGAAGCACATAGAGTATTCTATCAAATTTTAATTCATGTATGGCTCTCTCAAAAGGTGTGCACATCAAGGATGATTGTGGAATACTAAAACACAAAGACACAAATAATACAAGACGCTCCAAGCAAAACACATATCATGTTGGTGAATAAAAATATAGCTCCAAGTAAATTACCGATGGAAGTGGACGAAAGAGGGGATGCCTTCCGGGGCATCCCCAAGCTTAGACTTTTTTGTGTCCTTGGATTATCTTGGGGGTGCCATGGGCATCCCCAATCTTAGGCTCTTTCCACTCCTTGTTCCATAATCCATCACAAGAATTCACCCAAAACTTGAAAACTTCAGAACACAAAACTTAAAGTAGAAAACTCGTGAGCTCCGTTAGCGAAAGAAAACAAAATACCACTTCAAGGTACTGTAATGAACTCATTCTTTATTTATATTGGTGTTAAACCTACTGTATTCCAACTTCTCTATGGATTATAAACTATTTTACTAACCATAGATTCATCAAAATAAGCAAACAACACACGAAAAACAGAATCTGTCAAAAACAGAACAGTCTGTAGTAATCTGTAGCTAGCGCAAGATCTGGAACCCCAAAAATTATAAAATAAATTGCTGGACGTGAGGATTTTATCTATTAATCATCTTAAAAAATAATTAAATAAATAGCACTCTTCAAATAAAAATGAAAGCAGTTCTCGTGAGCGCTAAAGTTTCTGATTTTTACAGCAAGTTCAACAAGACTTTCCCCAAGTCTTCCCAATGGTTCTACTTGGCACAAACACTAATTAAACACAAAAAGCACAACGAAAACAGAGGCTAAATAATTTATTTTACTAAACAGGAGCAAAAAGCAAGGAGTAAAAATAAATTTGGGTTGCCTCCCAACAAGCGCTATCGTTTAACGCCCCTAGCTAGGCATAAAAGCGAGGATAGATCTAGGTATTGCCATCTTTTGTAGGCAATCCATAAGTGGCTCTCATGATAGTTTCATATGGCAATTTTATTTTCTTTCTCGGAAAGTGTTCCATGCCCTTTTTTAATGGAAATTGAAATCTAATATTGCCTTTCTTTATATCAATAATCGCACCAACCGTTCTAAGGAATGGTCTACCAAGAATAATAGGGCAAGAAGGATTGCAATCTATATCAAGAACAATGAAATCTACGGGCACATAATTTCTATTTTCAACAATAAGAACATCATTAATCCTTCCCATTGGTTTCTTAATAGTGGAATCCGCAAGATGCAAGTTTAGAGAGCAATCATCAAAATTGCGGAAATCTAGCAAATCACACAAAGTTTTGGGGATAGTGGAGACACTAGCACCCAAATCACACAAAGCATAAAACACATGATCTTTAATTTTAATTTTAATAGTTGGTTCCCACTCATCATAGAGTTTTCTAGGGATAGAAACTTTCAACTCAAGTTTTTCTTCATAAGATTGCATCAAGGCATCAACAATATGTTCGGTGAAGGCTTTATTTTGACTATAAGCATGTGGAGAATTTAGCACGGATTGCAACAAGGAAATACAATCTATTAAAGAGCAACTTTAATAATTAAATTCCTTGAAATCCAATATAGTGGGTTTAGCAACATCTAGATTTTTATTTCTTTCAATCCTACTTTCATCAATTTCATCATAAAGATCTAAATACTCCGAATTTTTAGAACGCCTTCTAGGTAAAGGAAGATCATATTCAGTTTCATCAAGATTCATATTGCAAAACAAAGATTTAATAGGAGACACATCAATAACTTTTAGATCTTCATCTTGATTTTCATAGGAATTGGAAGAACACACTTTAATAAAGGCATCTTTGGAAGCGCGCATCCTAGCGGTTCTTTCCTTGCACTCATCAATGGAAATTCTCATGCCTTTGAGAGACTCATTGATATCATGCTTAGGGGGAATAGATCTAAGCTTTAAAGAATCAACCTCAAGAGAAATTATATCAACGTTCCTAGCCAAATCATCAACTTTAAGCAATTTCTCTTCAAGCAAAGCATTAAAATTCTTTTGTGAATTCATAAACTCTTTAACACTATTCTCAAATTCATAGGGCATCTTATTATAATTTCCATAAGAGTTGTTGTAGGAATTCCCATAATTATTAGAAGGATTACTAGGATATGGCCTAGGATTAAAATTCCCTCTATAAGCGTTGTTACAAAAATTATTCCTACCAACAAAATTCATATCCATAGATTCATTGTTATTCTCAATCAAAGTAGACAAAGGCATATCATTAGGATTAGAAGAAACACTCTTAGTAGCAAATAATTTCATAAGTTCATCCATCTTTCCACTCAAAACATTGATTTCTTCTATCGCATGCACTTTTTATTAGAAGATCTTTCAGTATGCCATTGAGAATAATTAACCATAATATTATCTAGGAGTTTAGTAGCATCTCCTAAAGTGATTTCCATAAAAGTGCCTCCCGCGGCCGGATCTAAACGATTTCTAGAAGCAAAATTCAATCCGGCATAAAATTTTTGTATAATCATCCACAAATTCAAACCATGAGTAGGGCAATTACATCTCATTAATTTCATTCTCTCCCAAGCTTGTGCAACATGTTCATGATCAAGTTGCTTAAAGTTCATAATATCGTTTCTAAGAGAGATGATCTTAGCGGGAGGGAAATACTTAGAGATAAAAGCATCTTTGCACTTGTTCCAAGAATCAATACTATTTTTAGGCAAAGACGAAAACCAAGCTTTAGCACGATCTCTAAGCGAAAAAGGAAATAGCTTCAATTTAACGACATCATTATCGACATCTTTTTTCTTTTGCATATCACATAAATTAACGAAGCTACTCAGATGAGTAGCGACATCTTCACTAGGAAGGCCGGCAAATTGATATTTCATAACAAGATTCAACAAAGCAGTATTGATTTCACAAGATTTAGTATTGGCAAGAGGAGCAATCGGAGTGCTAAGGAAATCATTATTATTGGTATTGGTGAAGTCACACAATTTGGTAGTATCTTGAGCCATCGCGACAAACAAGCAGTCCAACACACGAGCAAACAAAAAGGCAACCGGAAAAGAGAGGGAGGAGAAGGAGAAGGAGATTGGGAAAGAGAGGGCGAATAAAACGGCAAGGGTGAAGTGGGGGAGAGGAAAACGAGAGGCAAATGACAAATAATGTAATCCGAGATATAGGGATTGTGATGGGTACTTGGTATGTTGACTTTTTGCGTAGACTCCCCGGCAATGGCGCCAGAAATCCTTCTTGCTACCTCTTGAGCTTGCATTGGATTTCCCTGAAGAGGAAGGGATGATGCAGCAGAGTAGCGTAAGTATTTCCCTCAGTTTTTGAGAACCAAGGTATCAATCCAGTAGGAGGCCACGCTCAAGTCCCTCGTACCTACACAAAACGATAGCTACTCGTAACCAACGCGATTAGGGATTGTCAGCCCCTTCACGGTCACTTATGAGAGTGAGATCTGATAGATATAATTTTTTTGGTATAGAGATGCAAAGTGAAAATTAAAAGGCAAAGTAAAAAGCAAAACAAGATTAAAGTGATGGAGATTAATATGATGAGAATAGACCCGGGGCCATATGTTTCACTAGTGGCTTCTCTCAAGAGCATAAGTATTCTACGGTGGGTGAACAAATTACTGTTGAGCAATTGACAGAATTGAGCATAGTTATGAGAATATCTAGGCATGATCATGCATATAGGCATCACGTCCATGACAAGTACACCAAAACGATTCTGCATCTACTACTATTACTCCACTCATCGACCGCTATCCAGCATGCATCTAGAGTATTAAGTTAAAAACAGAGTAACGCCTTAAGCAAGATGACATGATGTAGAGAGATAAATTCATGCAATATGAAATAAACCCCATCTTGTTATCCTCGATGGCAATGATACAATACGTGCCTTGCTACCCCTTCTGTCACTGGGAAAGGACAGCGCAAGATCGAACCCAAAGCTAAGCACTTCTCCCATGGCAAGAACTACCAATCTAGTTGGCCAAACCAAATGGATAATTCAAAGAGACTTGCAAAGATAACCAATCATACATAAAAGAATTCAGAGAAGATTCAAATATTATTCATAGATAGACTTGATCATAAACCCACAATTCATCGGTCTAAACAAACACACCACAAAAGGAAGAAGATTACATCGAATAGATCTCCACCAGAGAGGGGGAGAACTTTGTATTGAGATCCAAAAAGAGAGAAGAAGCCATCTAGCTACTAACTATGGACCCGAAGGTCTGAAGTAAACTACTCACACTTCATCGGAGAGGCTATGATGATGTAGAAGCCCTCTGTGATGACGGCCCTCTCCGGTGGAGCTCCGGAACATGCCCCAAGATGGTATCTCGTGGATACAGAAAGTTGCGGCGGTGGAATTAGGTTTTTGGCTCAGTCCTGTTCGTTTGGGGGTACGTAGGTATATATAGGAGGAAGGAGTACGTCGGTGGAGCACCGAGGGGCCACGAGGCAGGGGGGCGCGCCCTAGGGGGGGCCCACCCTCGTGACCGCCTCTTTGACTCCTTGGAGTAGGGTCCAAGTCTCCTGGATCACGTTCGGTGAGAAAATCACGTTCCCGAAGGTTTTATTCCGTTTGGACTCTGTTTGATATTCTGTTTCTCCGAAACACTGAAATAGGCAAAAAAACAACAATTCTGGGTTGGGCCTCCGGTTAATAGGTTAGTCCCAAAAAATAATATAAAAGTGGAAAATAAAGCCCAATATAGTCCAAAACAGTAGATAATATAGCATGGAGCAATCAAAAATTATAGATGCGTTGGAGACGTATCACTGCTCTTCTTGTGAGATGAGGACCTTGAGGGTCTTGATGACGAGGACTTTGAAGATTTCTTCTTCTTCTTTGAATCATCAGAACTGTAATCCTTGTACTTCTTCTTATTCTTCTTTGATTCCTTTTCCCACTGAGGACAGTCTTGAATGTAGTGTCCAGGTTTTTTTGCATTTATGGCAGAGTCTCTTCTTGTATTCATGGGATGAGGAATCTGATCTCAAGTCACCACCTCTTGAGGATTTACCAAAACGACCACATCTTGAAAACTTTTGGAACTTCCTCACGAGCATTGCTAGCTCCTGGCTCAGTTCTTCGGGGTCACCAAGGCTGCTGTCAGAATCTTCACCATCAGATTCGGATACTGCCTTGGCCTTCAGAGCCCGTGATCTACCATAACTTGGTCCATAGAGATCTCTCTTCTTAGCAAGCTGGAACTCATGAGTGTTTAGTCTCTCAAGGATATCAGCGGGATCAAGTGACTTGTAGTCTCCACATTCTTGTATCATCAATGCCAAGGTATCAAATGAGGAATCAAGCGATCTCAGCAATTTGTTCACCACCTCATGGTCGATGATATTAGCGGCACCAAGTGCTTGAAGCTCGTTTGAGATGTCAGTGAGGCGATCGAAGGTTTGCTGAACATTTTCATTGTCGAGTCTTTTGAAGCGGTTGAAGAGATTTCGAAGAACGTCAACTCGAGAGTCACGCTGTGTTGAGACTCCCTCATTGACCTTGGACAGCCTGTCCCAGATAAGTTAGCTGTCTCCAGAGCACTCACTCTGCCATACTGCCCTTTGCTCAGATGGCTACATATGATATTCTTCGATTGAGAGTCGAGTTGCGTGAATCTCTTCACATCAGCAGCATTGATGGTGGGAGTGACAGAGGGAACACCATTCTCCACAACGTACCAGAGATCATTATCAATTGCCTCAAGATGCATGTGCATCTTATTCTTCTAGTAGGGGTAGTCCGTCCCGTCGAAGGTAGGACACCCAGCAGAAACCTTGATCATACCTGCGATCGACATAACTAAAACTCCAGGTGGTTAAACCAAAATCACACAGAACAAGGGAGTACCTCGCTCTGATACCAATTGAAAGTGCGTTATATCGACTAGAGGGGGGGTGAATAGGCGATTTTTATGAATTCTTCACTGAGGAATTTGCGGGTGAGGAAATTCCTGAGTGAAGAACTACTTGCAGCGAAGTAAGTACTCAGAAGTAAACATAGCAGTGCATGAGCATGGTCTCCATGATGAAATGAAAACAAGTACAGAGTATAGAAAGCGTAAACACATGATAACATAGGATAAGACAAACAAAGTGAAGAAATTGAACTGAGGAAATAGAGGAAGTCTTCAGTCAAAGTCTTCAAACAGATATGAACAAGCACTCAACACATAAAAGAGGAAATGAAAGGGTTGAGGAAATGGAACCAGGTAACTTGGTGAAGACAATGATTTGGTAGACCAGTTCCAACTTTTGTGACAGTTATACGTCTGGTTAGGGTGGCTAGGTATTTAAACCGGAGGACACACAGTCCCGGACACCCAGTTCTGAACATGCAGTTCAGAACACTCAGTCCTCACGGTATTCCCCTTGAGCTAAGGTCACACAGACCTCGCCCAATCACTCGTGGTAAGTCTTCAGGTGACTTCCAAACCTTCACAGACTTGGTCACTTGGCGGTCCACAATTTTCTCTTGGATGCTCTAGACCATGACGCCTAACCGTCTAGAAGATGCATAGTCTTCAAAGGTAACAAGCATCGGATCCACGCATGATCAATCTCTTCAGTGATGCTCAATCACTTTGGGTTTGTAGGTGTTTGGGTTTGGGTTTTCCTCACTTGATGATTTTCACTCAAAGTCCTCGGAGGATGGGATGCTCTCAAATGACAAGTGTCAGTTTCTCTCGGAGCAGCCAACCATCTAGTGGTTGTAGGGGGCGGCTATTTATAGCCTAGGGAGCAGCCCGACATGATAAGACATAAATGTCCTTCAATGATATGACCGTTAGGTGGAAGGATATTTTGGGACAGCTGGCGCATAGCACAGCAACGGTCGGAAATTTAACTAACAAATTCCTCAGGGCTATCATGTTCCTCACTGTGTAGGCAATCCGCACTGGCGAATTCCTAACTCCTCAATCAGAAAAAATTCCTCAGTGACCAGAAGAACTTGGTCTCTATCACTGAAGAAATTTGA
Source organism: Triticum dicoccoides (assembly GCF_002162155.2). Lineage (NCBI taxonomy): Eukaryota > Viridiplantae > Streptophyta > Magnoliopsida > Poales > Poaceae > Triticum > Triticum dicoccoides. Next base: position 71,985,575 of record NC_041392.1, read on the forward strand.
CTGAACTGTATGAGATTTCCAATGGCTTCACTCGAAAGGATTGGTAGGTAGGATTTGAGTTGAGCATCACATGGAAATTTTTCCTTAGTATTTCATCGACCCCCTTTAACAGTACGGTATTTCCTATGACTCAAGAAAGAGAAAATGAAACTACAAAAACCAAAGTCTTCATGCTTCATGCTCCTCGAATGAATACCAAGTCTTCAGGATTGCACCAATTATTCACTTTCAAAGTCTTCAGAAAGTCTTCAGAAAGCCAAAGTCTTCAGTCGAAGAACTTCATTTTTAGGGGTCGAATTTCTCTGTAAATATCAAACTCCTCATAGACTTCTAGACCTGTGTACACTCCTAAACACATTAGTCTATTAACCTATAAGTCTTCAATACACCAAAATCACTAAAGGGCACTAGATGCACTTACAATAACCGACCCCGATATCTCAAATATCCCAAACGCTTCATCCTTGCCAGTCGTTTGTGCTCGCATTGCCATCGCACTCGAAGTTTTGTGGTTCTGCCTAAAACCAGGCAGATTCGAGGCACGGGAGTTTTCTAGGCAGATTCTAGGCACGGGAGATTTACGATGCCTGGCACATCACAAACAGTTCATGATTATAAACCGTATACGATAGGTAGACAATCACACACATTTAGTTTTCCTGCACCATATGTGATAGTGCCTAACATCACACACGCTTGCACACGTTTCCTCTCTGTGAACCGTCTCAGATTATGGTGTATATCACAAACGTTTGTGTTTTACCAACCGTGTGTGCCGTAATGACCCGCACAACGTAATTTCACCCTAATTTGATTGCTGCTATTTAAAATTGTACCTAATTTAAACTTGAAATTAGGCTATAGCTTTATTCATACCCATCAGGTTCAAACAACCAATGCATTATTCGATTCATAGGTACATATGTTTAAGAATTACAGAAGCACCAAAAAAATGATGTACTAGGGTTCTATACTTGTACTATTACAAATGGTAAAGAAAGAGGCGACAGACATTCCAGTTGCTGAACAAGGTGAAGCGGAATGGCCCTATTGTGCTCTCCTGGATGCAGAATGCACGTAGGACTCTAGTCCAACCCCTTGTGATGGCCGGACACCAATCATGTAGTTTGAGAGGTAATCTTGAGTAAACTGCTTCAGGATCCACTGTAAAAGAAAAAAGATTCAAACATTGTCATCTACCACAACTCATTACGGGCAGTAAAAAGAAGGCTACAGGGTTCTTACTTACCATTCTGCAGCTCATTGTTGTCTTGCATAAAGTGTAAACAGATAGTTCGATTGACATCTTTTGACCCATTTTAGCAAAAATCTTTATCAGTTTCCTCACTTGATGCTGGTTCATGAATATCTCAGTGCCCCATACACAGAAAGGGTCTAAGTGTGGATCTTTGGCAATGATATATGTACCTAAAAGCACCAAGTTAATATTAGAAGCTAAAGAACAATTGAAAAATGATGTAGTACAACACTCCATCCATCCCATTATATAAGATTTTATCTAGACATCATCAGAACATTAAGGTACCACTCTTCCTTGTTGCTATTTAGTCATTCAGTACAATGCATGTTGCTAAACAACAATTGAAAAATGAAAAGGCATGTTAACTGAAATATCCTTAACAACAACCAAATATCGTAATTCATAGTGGTATTGTTAAAACTGTTATTGATGAAATTGATCTGCACAGCAAATAGTTGCACATATAGAGCATCACATTGTGAAGAACTGAAATAAACAAGTCATAAGGACATCTCTAGGCGATCCTTAAAAAGTTAAAGGACTAAAACCCTTAGTGGATATATATATATATATATATCTCTGTGTGTGTGTGTGTGTGTGTGTGTGTGTGTGTGTATATATATATACTCCAGCAATTTTTAGCCTTTTCAAGTTGATCCCCTAAACTTAAGGTTGTAAACTTCAATTTGATCAAGTTCAAAGCAGGTTCAACCGAAAGTAGCATGCATTCAAACATAAACATAGATAGTTTTGCATAACCGAACTTAAAACATAAATTTAAACTAAGCTAAACTACTTTCGGTCGAAGTAGAGGTCGAGCCAATCCTTCCTCGTCATGTATGGTGTGCCGCGAGCCGGGTCCGGGCTAGTACCATCGTCGGGGTCATTGGGGAAGGCACTCCTCCACACGTCGACGTCGATCTCCTCGTCCTCGGGGCCCACCCCGACGCCCTCCACGCCTTCGTTGCCGCCGCCTTCGACCTCATCATCGAGGAGAGCGCGATAACCTCGCCGCCCTCCGCGCTGCCGTCCTCGCCGCCTTTGACCTCGTCATCGAATGAGAGCGCAATAACCTCGCCGCCCTCCACGCCGGCATAGATCGCCCGCTCCGCCTCCACGAGCTCCGTTTGCTGCCGGTGGAGCTCTTGCATGTAGGCCTCGTCAGCAGCCCCGGCCTCGAGATGCTCCCATGCCTCGAAGTCCTCCCACGCCATAGCCGAGCTCACCACCCCTAGCTCTGATGAAACAAGGTGGACCAGAAATGTGGCGAAGGGGAAATTGAGCCTAGCCGCCGCACCATGGTAGCGGACCTGCCAACGGTTGTACTCCATGGCCGCGAGCTCAGCATTGTGGAAGCTATCGTGCCAGGGGCGGGTGTGGGTCTCTCGATCTATAATCTCGGCGACCCACATCCCCCAACGCCGCTGCTGGACCCCGAGGTAGGACTTCGTCGGCTGCCGTGTCCGGGGGAGGACGGGGAAGTCCTTGAACCAGCGTAGGGGTGCGGTGGTGGGCGGATTGGGGGACCGGCAACGACGGATCGGGCCCGCGGAGGACGACGGGGACACCTCGCTGGCCACCTCGCTGGCGTCGGGCAAAAAGGCCGTGATAAACCTCTTTTTGGCCATTGGCTACTCGAGCTCCCCGGCACACATGCAGAGGTTAAGGATGGAGGCGTCGGCGATGGCGGCGACCTACCAATGGTTTCGAGGGTTGTGTGTGTGTGTGTGTGAGCGGAGGTTGTGTTTGAGGAAATACTACGGCAACTAAAAATTTTACTAGGCGGGAGTAACAAGGCGGTGCTACTGAAAATTTGGATCAAGGGTGAGCAGATATTTTTGAGATTGCGAGGGATGCAGAGGCGGGAGTAAAATGCCGAGGCTACTGAAAATTTGAATCACGGGAATGAAGCAGAGCGGGAGTAACAAACATCACACAAGGTCCGCACATACTAATCATGTGCTATCAAACATTAAAACCTTCCAGGCAGTAGATATTTTCGAGATTGAGAGGGATGCAGAGGCGGGAGTTTTGGGGGAGCGAGATAGTGTGCTTGACACGCCGCCTGTGGACTGTAGCCGACGCACCTTCTTGTGTAAGACATATGCGTACTATACACCGACGGTGCTCCAAGATATTTTGTACTACATCTCACACGGTTGGTGAGAATAAACTGTGTGGGATCTACTTGATTTGAATTACAAAATGGGGTCACAGCGGCAATGGACGGTGTTTGAATTGCTAGACCTTTTATCTGTAGTGAACATGCAACTGTATGTGTGTCGTAAAAGAATTGGAATTATTCAGGGTTCGTTTGGACATTTCATACATTAAACTGGTTTTCTAGCCATTTCAAGTGCAAAATTGAAAATTAAACTACATGCACATGCTCCGGTGCATACAAATTGGTTGAAAAATCAAATCTGTGTCATGCTTAGGTCCCATGGAAGAAATGGGAATGAATTTTTTGGGGTTCGTTTGGCCTTTTTATACATTAACTGGGTTTTCTAGGCATTTTATGTGCATAATTCATATTTGAACTACAAGCACATGCTCCAATGCACTAAAGTTGGTTGAAAAATCACATGTGTGTCCTTTGGTGAATTTCTAGGTCCCATGCAAGATATGGGAATGAATTTCAAACACAAGGGCACTGTTGATTGCCGACAAAATGTTGAGATACCTGGTTTTTAAATTCTAGTAAATCCAAAACTCGTCTAAAATTCATGAAACTTGGCATACTATCATGGAGCGGCATCAACATGCCGTGGTGAAAATTTTGTCCCATTTGGGGCAGGTTTGGGTTTAAGCTTCTCACAAACCAGAGCTTCAGCTTCTCACAACAAGCATGATGGTTTCGATAGGGAACATACCACCTTTGGGGACGGGACAATATCCATTGGCTCTTATTGCTTTCAAAAAATTTCTAGTGTCAACATAGAACAACAGGAGTGTTGTGTTCAATCTTGGAATTTTTCGGGGTTTGTTTGGCCTTTTTTATACATTAACTGGGTTTTCTAGGCATTTTATGTGCATAATTCAAATTTGAACTACAATCACATGCTCCAATGCACCAAAGTTTGTTCAAAATCACATGTGTGTCCTTGGGTGAATTTCTAGGTCCCATGCAAGAGATGGGAATGAAATTCAAACACCATGGCACTGTTGATTATTGGCAAAACGTTGAGATGCCTGGTTTTTAAGTTCTTGTAAATCCAAAACTCGTCTGAAATTCACGAAACTTGGCATGCTATCATGGAGCGGCATCAACATGCCGTGGTGAAAATTTTGTCCCATTGGGGGCAGGTTTGGGTATAAGCTTCTCACAACAAGCATCATGGTTTCAATAGGGAACGTACCACCTTTGGGGACGGGACGATATCAGTTGCGTCTTATTGCTTTCAAAAAAATTCAAGTGTCAACATAGAACAACAGGAGTGTTGTGTTCAATCTTGGAATTTTTCGGGGTTTGTTTGGCCTTTTTATACATTAACTGGGTTTTCTAGGCATTTTACACGCATAATTCAAATTTGAACTACAAGCACATGCTCCAATGCACTAAAGTTGGTTGAAAAATCACATGTGTGTCCTTGGGTGAATTTCTAGGTCCGATGCAAGAGATGGGAATGAAATTCAAACACCAGGGCACTGTTGATTGCCGGCAAAATGTTGAGATGCCTGGTTTTTAAATTCTAGTAAATCCAAAACTCGTATGAAATTCATGAAACTTGGCATGCTATCATGGAGCGGCATCAACATGCCGTGGTAAAATATTTGTCCCATTTGGGGCAGGTTCGGGTATAAGCTTCTCACAAACCAGAGCTTCTCACAACAAGCATGATGGTTTCGATAGGGAACGTCCCACCTTTGGGGACGAAACAATATCCATTGCCTCTTATTGCTTTCAAAAAATTTCTAGTGTCAACATAGAACAACAGGAGTGTTGTGTCAATTTTTGTGATTTTTCGGGGTTTGTTTGGACTTTTTTATGCATTAACTAGGGTTTCTAGGCATTTTATGTGCATAATTCAAATTTGAACTACAAGCACATGCTCCAATGCACTAAGGTTGCTTGAAAAATCTAATATGTGTCCTTGGGTGAATTTCTAGGTCCCATGCAAGAGATGGGAATGAAATTCAAACACCAGGGCACTGTTGATTGCCAGCAAAACATTGAGATGCCTGGTTTTTAAATTCTAGTAATCTAAAACTCGTTTGAAATTCATGAAACTTGGCATGCTATCATGGAGCGACATCAACATGCCGTGTTAAAAAACTCCCATTTGGGGCAGGTTCGGGTATATGCTTCTCACAAACCAGAGCTTCTCACAACAAGCATGATGGTTTCGGTAGGGAACGTCCCACCTTTGGGGATGAAACGATATCCATTGCCTCTTATTGCTTTCAAAAAATTTCTCGTGTCAACATAGAACAACAGGAGTGTTGTGTCAATTTTTGGGATTTTTCGGGGTTCGTTTGGACATTTTTATGCATTAACTGAGTTTTCAATGCATTTATGTGCATAATTCAAATTTGAACTACATGCACATGCTCCAGTGCATATAAATTGGTTGAAAAATCAAATCTGTGTCCTTGGGTGCATGCTTAGGTCCCATGCAAGAAATGGGAATGAATTTCAAACACCAGGGCACCGTTGATTGCCGGCAAAACATTGAGATGCCTTGTTTTTAAATTATAGTAAATCCAAAACTCGTCTAAAATTCATGAAACTTGGCATGCTTTCATGGAGCGGCATCAACATATCATGGTAAATTGTCCCATTTGGGGCAGGTTTGGGTATATGCTTCTCACAAACCAGAGCTTCTCACAACAAGCATCATGGTTTCGATAGGGAACGTCCCACCTTTCAGGACGACACGATATCCACTGACGCTTATTGCTTCCAAATTTTTTCTAGTGTCAACATAGAACAACAGGAGTGTTGTGTCAATTTTTGTGGGTTTTGGGGGTTCTTTTGGACATTTTTATGCATTAACTGAGTTTTCAATACATTTATGTGCATAATTCAAATTTGTACTACATGCACATGCTCCATTGCATATAAATTGGTTGAAAAATCAAATATGTGTCCTTGGGTGCATGCTTAGGTCCCATGCAAGAAATGGGAATGAATTTCAAACACCAGGGCACCGTTGATTGCCGACAAAACATTGAGATGCCTGGTTTTTAAATTCTAGTAAATCCAAAACTCGTCTGAAATTCATGAAACTTGGCATGCTATCATGGAATGGCACCCGACATGATATGGTATTTTTCATGTCTATTTTGAGAGAAGGCGCACTCGAATAATGACAGCCAAGAAAGGAATTTTGAAAAAATGGCTGCCACTTTAATATCTCAAACGTTTGTATAATTCAAACCATGTGCGTTCTATTAACCATTCAGGTGACGCCACATGTCTTGGTTTTAATGGCTGTAGGAGGTGCCGTGTGGACAACTGCTTGACCTTGACTGAATGGGAGGCGTGCGAGCACAGTCCGGTGCGCAGGCTCGGGTAGGGGGTCCGAACTGTGCGTCTAAGGTCGATGGTAACAGGAGACGGGGGACACGATGTTTTCCCAGGTTCGGGCCCTCTTGATGGAGGTAATACCGTACTTCCTGCTTGATTGATCTTAATGAATATGAGGATTACAAGAGTTGATCTACCATGAGATCTTAATGGCTAAACCCTAGATGTCTAGCCTATATGATTGTGATCGCCTGTATGAACTAAACCCTCCGGTTTATATAGACACTAGAGGGGCCTAGGATTGTACAAAGTCGGTTTTACAGAGGAAGGAATCTTCATATCCGAACGCCAAGCTTGCCTTCCACGCAAAGGAGAGTCCCATCCGGACACGGGAGGAAGTCTTCTGTCTTGTATCTTCACGGCCCATCAGTCCGGCCAACGTCACATAGGTCGGACGCCCGAGGACCCCTTAATCCAGGACTCCCTCAATGCCCCACGGCGAGTCTTGCGGGAAAAGGAGAAGCGAGGACAGCTCAGTGCCGAGGTGGAGCAACTCAGGGCGATGATGGTTGAAACCGAGACGCAGATGAAACGCAAGGGAAGGCAGCCTGCGCAGCTAGGCGGTTTGCGCAGCAAGGTGAGTTGAAGGTCAGCCCGAGGCGCCCTTTGTTGGCTGCTGCAGTGGCAGATTCGAGCAGCTCCAAAACGCGGCCATGACGACGGCGAAAGGTCAAATACCGCTCAAGGCAAAAATGACGCAAACCGTGGCGATTCTTGGTGGAAGTCAGCACTCGAACGACGGCTTGCCCGACGTTCCCCTCACAACGGCAGGTTAAACATGGCAGGTCCAGCGTGGAGGAGCGGAACCAACAAGAAGGCGGATCTAGTGACAGACACATCAGCCGGTGGGTTAGCATCACGGGGCCAGCAATGTGGCGACTCAGAGCGGTGTAAAGGCAGGGGCGGCTCAACAAATCAGTGATCACGCGAATCGGTGGCGACTCAGAGTCAGGTTGATGAGTCTGTCCCTCTCCTGCCCCTGGTCGTTGACGATTCCTCTTCTTCTAGGACAAGAACTCGACGATTCTGCCCAGTAGTCTTTTAATTAACAATTGTAATTGCACGTGGATATAGCAGTAGCACTTGGCTCTATTTCCTGTGATAACTGGTAGCATCAGCGGTGCGTAGTCTCTTCGGGATTTGATCTGGACGGATGGACCGCCATATATGCTTGCGGCGGCGCATAGGTAGCAACCCTATTTTCTCTTCTACCTTAAATCTCATAGATGATGAATCTGGACTGATGAATTTGAAACTGATGCAAGTTGCTTTCAAACCGGCACTTCTTCATCTGGAAAATTGTGAACTCCTCGATCCCTGGGAGAGATCCCTCCAAGAAGTCATCACCATTGTGCACGAGCCCCATGATGGGTGCCAACTGTCGTGGAATTGTCACGGCAGATGTCCTAGTGTGAGGACTTAGTTGTGAGACCAACGCATCTATGTGATAGCTTGAGAGGGGTTGATAGGAATCGAGAGACGCAATGCAAGACAAGGGTTTAGACAGCTCCGGGCCCCGGGAAACATCATCCGGTAACAACCCTACATGCTGTTTGTGGCTAGGTCTCATTATGCTCATGAGGGAGCCGCCGTAAACCGGCTCTCCTAGTTGTGTCTAGCCTTAACGATTATTTCCTGTCCTTCTTGGGGTACCTTGCCCTCCTTATATAAGTTGAAGGGGCGGGTTACATGTAGAGTCCAACTCGGATTAAGACTTAAATTATTCCGGCTTCTCCTCACGGGCTTCTCTCCACGGGCTTCTCACCATGCATGGGCTTCTTAACTGCCGGCTTACAATCTGGCTTGCGATCTGGCTTAGAATCTGGCTTACTGATGTCTACTACACAACCTTCTTTTTGTAGATGTTGTTGGGCCTCCAAGTGCAGAGGTTTGTAGGACAGTAGCAAATTTCCCTCAAGTGGATGACCTAAGGTTTATCAATCCATAGGAGGCATAGGATGAAGATGGACTCTCTCAAGCAACCCTGAAACCAGATAACAAAGAGTCTCTTGTGTCCCCAACACACCCAATACAATGGTAAATTGTATAGGTGCACTAGTTCGGCGAAGAGATGGTGATACAAGTGGTATATGGATGGTAGATAAAGGTTTTTGTAATATGAAAATATAAAAACAGCAAGGTAACTAATTATAAAAGTGAGCGTAAACGGTATTGCAATGCTAGGAAACAAGGCCTAGGGTTCATACTTTCACTAGTGCAAGTCCTCTCAACAATAATAACATAATTGGATCACATAACTATCCCTCAACATGCAACAAAGAGTCACTCCAAAGTCACTAATAGCATAGAACAAACGAAGAGATTATGGTAGGGTATGAAACCACCTCAAAGTTATTCTTTCCAATCAATCCGTTGGGATATTCCTAAAAGTGTCACAAAAAGCCCTAGAGTTCATACTAGAATAACACCTTAAGACACAAATCAACCAAAACCCTAATGTCACTTAGATACTCCAATGTCACCTCAAGTATCCGTGGGTATGATTATACGATATGCATCACACAATCTCAGATTCATCTATTCAACCAACACATAGAACCTCAAAGAGTGCCCCAAAGTTTCTACCAGACAGTCAAGACGAAAACGTGTGCCAACCCCTATGCATATGTTCATGGGCGGAACCCGCAAGTTGATCACCAAAACATACATCAAGTGGATCAATAGAATACCCCATTGTCTGAAGGAAATATGCCCTAGAGGCAATAATAAAGTCATTATTTATTTCCTTATATCATGATAAATGTTTATTACTCATGCCAGAGTTGTATTAACCGGAAACATAATACATGTGTGAATACATAGACAAACAGAGTGTCACTAGTATGCCTCTACTTGATTAGCTCGTTGATCAAAGATGGTTAAGTTTCCTAACCATTGACATGGGTTGTCATTTGATTAACATGATCACACCATTAGGAGAATGATGTGATTGACTTGACCCATTCCGTTAGCTTAGCACCCCGATCGTTTAGTATGTTGCTATTGCTTTCTTCAAAACTAATACATGTTCCTATGACTATGAGATTATGCAACTCCCATTTACCGGAGGAACACTTTGTGTGCTACCAAACGTCACAACGTAACTGGGTGATTAAAAAGGTACTCTACAGGTGTCTCCGAAGGTACTTGTTGGGTTGGCGTATTTTGAGATTAGGATTTGTCACTCCGATTGTCGGAGAGGTATCTCTGGGCCCTCTCGGTAATGCACATCACTTAAGCCTTGCAAGCATTGCAACTAATGAGTTAGTTGCGGGATGATGTATTACGGAACGAGTAAAGAGACTTTCCAGTAACGAGATTGAACTAGGTATTGAGATACCAATGATCGAATCTTGGGCAAGTAACATACCGATGACAAAGGGAACAACATATGTTGTTATGCGGTCTGACCGATAAAGATCTTCGTAGAATATGGGGGAGCCAATATGAACATCCAGGTTCCCCTATTGGTTATTGACCGGAGACGTGTCTCGGTCATGTCTACATAGTTCTCGAACCCGTAGGGTCTGCACGCTTAGCGTTTCGATGACAGTTATATTATGAGTTTATATGTTTTGATGTACCGAAGGTTGTTCAGAGTCCCGGATGTGATCACGGACATGACAAGGAGTCTCGAAATGGTCAACACATGAGTATTGATATATTGGAAGCCTATGTTTGGATATCAGAAGTGTTCCGGGTGAAATCGGGATTTTACCGGGGTACCGGGAGGTTACCAGAACCCCCCGGGGACTTAATGGGCCTTAGTGGGCCTTGGTGGAAAGAGAGGAGAGGCGGCCAGGGCATGGGTCGCGCCCCCTCCCCCTAGTCCGAATAGGACAAGGATAGGGGGGCGGCGCCCCCTTCCTTCTTCTCCTCCACCTCTTTCCCCTCTCTCTCCTAGTCCAACAAGGAAAGGGGGGAGTCCTACTCTCGGTAGAAGTAGGACTCCTCCTGGCGCACCCCTTCTCTAGGCTGGCTGTCGTGGTTCTAAGTCTGACAGTAATGTAGGGGGGTAAGTATGGAGAGGTGAGATTTTAGCTATGGAGAAGTTGTAAGGACGCAAGGTTTACGAGTTCAGGCCCTTCTCAGAAGAAGTAAAAACCCTACATCTCGGAGCCCGGAGGCGGTCGACTGGATTATGTGAGTATGAGTTACAGAGGTGCGGATCCTTGTCTTGGAGGAGGGGGTGGCTTATATAGAGTGCGCCAGGACCCCGGCCAGCCCACGAAACGAAGGGTTCAATGTACATTAAGGCAGGGCGTTACTGGTAACGCTAGTAATAAAGTGCTATGATGACCATAAAAGCTATTTAATGACCGACCATTAGCGTGCGGGGTGACTTTAGGTCTCCTGGCCGTCGAGTGGTTGGATCTTGGTCGAGTGATCGCTTCTTGGTCGAGTGACTTCAAGTCTGTCGAGTGGAACACCTTCAAGTCGATTGAAAGGTGATTTCTTCTAGAGATGTCCTTGGGTAGGGCAGTTAGGACAGGTCCATGACCCTACCCTAGGTACATAGCTTCATCATTAGCCCCCGAATGGATCGAGGTTTGAGTGGGGAAGGAGTTGAGGACCTCTCCGACTCGTTTTTCATGCCGTCAGCATATCTTGCTCTGGATCAATGGACCCGAGTGATGGCAGCAACTTCCTTTTCAGTCGCCTTGATCCATTCTTAACTCTTCGTCGAGTGAGTTTCTTTACTTGTAAGGCTCCGAGTGACGGTGCGGAGGAGATCTTTGGTCTGACAAGTTATTTGCTACCCGCGGATTTAGTGGGATCCGAATTTTGGGAAGCGCACGGGATGGGGGAGGCCGCAGTAATCGGACGAGATAGAGCGGAGCTGCCTCGATCCCCGCGCCACCTTTTTCGCCACGTATCGCTCGTGCGGTCGTTTTGGGATTTGACAGAGCCATCTGGGCCTACCTGTCAGCCACTCGGAAGCGGCCTCATATAAGGCGTTGGACTGGAGTCTCTCGAACAGTGCGCCCCATTATCTCTTCTCCTCACGCCTCTCCTCTGCGCTTGCTCTCGCTCCAGCGCCACCGCACCACCCGCGTCTCATCGGCGACAATGGTGAAGGAGAAGACAGCGCCTCTGGAGCGGGCAAAGAAGGCGACGGCGAGGTCAAAGGGGAAGGCGACGAGCCGGGGCGGATCTTCCTCGTGGACTGGCCTGCCGAGGGGTTGGATCCAGGGCGAATGGATCCACTCGAGGATCTCCCAAGAAGACCTCAACGACCTGGCCGAGGGAGGGCTGATCCCCTACGACTAGGCGCGGCTTCCGGGGAAGGAATCCGAGCCTCAACCCCGGGAGGGTGAGCGCGTTCTTCTTGCCACCCACGTCGACCGTGGGTTTTCCTTGCCTCCTCATCCTTTCTTCCGAGGGTTTATGAACTTCTTTGGGGCTCAACTCCACCATTTTACTCCCAACTCAATCGTTTATCTTGCCGCGTTCATTTCCTTGTGTGAGAACTTCTTGGGTTGTCGACCTCACTGGGGTCTTTTCAAGCATATTATCACTTGTCGCTCCCAAACAGTGAAAAAGGCTAATCCGAGTGACGAGAGGACCCAAGTGATCCAGATGTGTGGGGGTCTTGGCATCCAGACGAGGGGAAAAAGCTCCTTTCCGACCATGATTCTTCCCGATTCAGTTCGCGGATGGCAGTCGACCTGGTTCTACTGCAAAGACTAGTCGACGCCAGGGCAATCGACTGGCCTCCCTCCCTTTACCATGGACCGAGTGGAAAAACCCTCCCCTTTGAAGGTGCTCCCGGAGGAGAAGGCGCACGTGAAGGTGTTGGTCAACCGAGTGGTCCAGCTCATTCGTGAGGGGGTCACTGGTATGGATCTCTTGGAGGTCTTCCTTCAGCGGTGCATCCAGCCTCTCCAAGCCTGAGACCACCCGATGTGGATGTATTCGGGTCTAGAAGACTCCACTCGGATCCACCCGGAGGAGGTCGATGACGACACGCTGGAGAAGTGGCTGTCGAGCATTACCGGGAACAAGGACAATCCCAGAGGATCCAGGAGAGTTCCCCCATTCGACCAGTCGCGTGCACCAGAGCAGGTCTGATTCTGAGTTTTTGCTTGTAATCTGAATTCACTCGCGCAGTTGTCTGTATTGCGTCGACTGACTCTCTTCTCCCTGATTTCTTTCAGGCCATTATTGAAATGTATTCGATGCCCAACGGGGAGCAAGAGCAAGCTCTAGAAGGCGAGGCAAGTGGTGGCGAAAGTGGCGAGTGGACTTCCGATGGTGAAGGGGATGGTGGAAGTGACGACTCAAGTGATGGGGAAGAAGTCGAGTCTCCTCCTCGCATAGAGAGACGATCCAAGCTTGACCAAGAACGGCCGAGTGCCCGCGACAAGGCAACTGCTCAGGCTGGTCAGTCTTCGAAGCGTCCTCGGGTCTCTTCACCAACCCCGACTGAGAAGGCGCCAAAGCACCCCAAAGTTGCAGAGCCGAAGACTCGGAAGGCGCTGCCAAAGATCAAGATCGATATCCCTGTCGCCTCCACGTGAGTGTTTCTCCTTGTATTCACTCGACGCTCCGCGTTGTTTGTTTTTCTTGTTTTAACTGGACGAACTTTGGAATTGTTAGCGCTGCCACTTCCGGGACCTCAGCTTACAGGGATAATGATGAGGTGATGGAGGATGCGGTCACTTCTAATCCGGGTATGATTTCTGCCATACTATCTTTCTTTGGTCGTTTCAACTGCATTGTGCATCATTGGGTGATGTGATTTTGGCAATTTGAACTTTGTACAACTCCCAACATTATTGACCTCCCTGATGATGATGAAGAGCCCGAGAGGTCTTTGACGAGGAAGAGTAGGCGAGCTCCTGTAAGTGAGGCGCTGCAGTCGACGTCGAGGGCGGAACCAGTCGTTCAGGACACTGGTGACGTCAATCGGGGCTCTGTTACCTTCGCGGAGCCCCTGTCGAGTGCCTTGCCTTCTTCTTCGACTGCTCAGGCCCCTGTCGACCCGCCTTCACTTTTTGCAACCCATCATGTCCCGGAGGACGAGGTGAATGCTGCTAGGGAAGCCATACGCCAGGCGGGCATTATGATGGAGAAGATGAAGACGGTATGGGACGCCAGCCAAGCCGCCTATGATGCCAGCTCGGCTCTCCAGAGTAATGTTCAGGTTAGTTGGTCGCCGCTTGTTCTGTTAGGATATGCTATCTGAAGATTCTTTCCGAAAATCTTTTCATCTGTACACCCACTGGGTGTGTCGATTGAATTTTTTGGACTAGTGGGGGCACGCTGAGTGCACCCACTGGGTGTAGTCCCCGAGGCTACGGCGGACTGCTGGCAGTTGACCGTAGTCTTTGTATTTTGTCGAGTAAAACCGAACTGGTAGTTTGTTTCTTCCGCTCGATCCGGTCGAGTGGGATCAGAACCGGTGGGGGCACGCAAAGTGCACCCCCAGTAGTCGACTGTGGTCTGAGTTCTACTTTGTCTCTTTTTTTTTGAACTCGACTCCGGCGGGCCAGTCGAGTGGAATCAGAACCGGTGGGGGCACGCAAAGTGCACCCACTGGGTGTAGTCCCCGAGACTATGGTGGACTGCGGGTAGTCGACTATAGTCTTAGTATTTGTCGTTTTTGCTATGGAATAATTTCTCCCCTTTGATTTCAGAAATCTTGTGATCTTGGAGCTCGCTTCACTGATTTGGAGAGGTAGCAGATTCAACTGAAACTTGACTTGGAGTTGGCCAGGACAGAACTGCAGACGGTCAGAGACGGCGCCGCTGGTAAGACAAGTTTGTCGACTGGTCAGTTTTCAGCTCGAGCATCCTTCTGCTATTTCTGAATCAATCATCATTTCTTTGCAGAAAAACTAAGGGAAGCTTTGGCGAAAAAAGATTAGGATTTGGCTGCTGCCCAAAAGGAGGCTGACGACAGGACCGCTCTGGCCGGACAGAAGCTGGCTTCAGTCGGCCAGTTGGAAGAAGAGAATACCAGGCTGAAGACTGCTCTGAATGAAGCAACAGGGAGTGCGCACGCTAGAAGAAGGAAAACCTCAACCTGAGCGAAAAGATGGAAGGCATCGCTTGCAGGAGGGACGATCTGGAGAGCTACCTGAGGAGCCTTGCCAAGAAGTTGTATATCAAGCTTGAAGGTGCACATTTAGTTCCGACTGATTTTTTTTGTGTCGAGTCAGTGTATGAAGATTGACTTATCCTTGGATCGTGAATGCAGAGTTTTGCCAGAACTTTGAAGAAGAGACTGGGAGGATCGAACCAGGTTTGGATCCAATCAACTCTCCAGTGAAAGATGAAACTGCCATGAATCTGCTCCGACTGGAATCTCGCATCGACGGTGCCGTGGACTACTTGGCTCGACTGAAGGTCGCCATGTCACGGATCGACCCGACACTCTGGCCAGAGGCTACGCTCCAAAACGATCTTGAGTCTCTGATGGCTCGACTTAACGGAATCCCTGACCGAGTGCAGGAGTGGAAGAAGTCTTCTGCTCGTTGTGGCGCTGATGTGGCTCTGTCCTTGGTTCGTTTCCACTGCAAGGAGGTGTGACAAGACAAGCTGGCCGCAATCAAGGTCGCAAACACCCAGAAGCATGACTTCCGAACTTTTATGGAGACCTTCATAGCTGCCGCCACTCGGATTGCCGATGGCGTCGACTTGGACGAGTTCGTTGAGCATGCCAACCCTCCTCCCGCGGAGTGAACAAACTCTTGTGTCCTACCTTAAATTTGCCTCGGAATGCCGAGTGGTTTTTGTAACCATTAAAGTTTTTCGGGTTGCATGCCCGAGTACCTCGATCCGTGATCCAGAACCTTTAGAATTTTATCTGAACTTGGTTTACCATTGAATATCTTTATGAATCTCCTGCTGAGTGAACCCAATCTTTATTCGAGACAACTTTCTGTATTCGCAGTGCAGCTCCGAAGGAGGGGGAAGCAGTCAACCCATGTCTTGTATTTGTGGCGAAGCTCCCCAGGGGCGGGCGGCGGTCGACCCACACCCCGTTACTGCAGAGTGGGATGGAGCGCACATTGTATTTGTGGCGAAGCTCTCCAGGAGAAGGTGGCAGTCGACCCGTACTTCGTTACTATAGAGCGGGATGAATCGCACATTGTATTTGTGGCGAAGCTCTCCAGGAGAAGGTGGCAGTCGACCTGCCCCTCGTCGTCCTTGAGGATTGAGACGTGTTTGGGAGAACTTAGGCGAGTATTGGACTGCAGCTAAGCCCCTGAGTGAGAGGATCGCTCTCCACTCGGTAGGATTTTTTCAAACTTAGGCGAGTGCCTGACTGCAGCTAAGTCCTCAAGTGAGAGAACTTAGGCGAGTACTGGACCGCAGCTAAGCCCCCGAGTGGGAGGACTGCTCTCCACTCGGTAGGATTTTTTCAAACTTAGGCGAGTGCTTGACTGCAGCTAAGTCCTCAAGTGAGAGAATTTAGGCGAGTACTGGACTGCAGCTAAGCCCCCGAGTGGGAGGACTGCTCTCCACTCGGTAGAATTTTTTCAAACTTAGGCGAGTGCCTGACTGCAACTAAGTCCTCAAGTGAGATAACTTAGGCGAGTACTGGACTGCAGCTAAGCCCCCGAGTGGGAGGACTGCTCTCCACTCGGTAGGATTTTTTCAGACTTAGGCGAGTGTCTGACTGCAGTTAAGTCCTCAAGTGAGGGAACTTAGGCGAGTACTGGACTGCAGCTAAGCCCCCGAGTGGGAGGATTGCTCTCCACTCAGTAGGATTTTTTTCAAACTTAGGCGAGTGCCTGA